>NC_042513.1:24734086-24821586 GCF_900963305.1 Echeneis naucrates | reverse complement strand
AGGAATATCTCACCCTGGATAAGATGCACAGATTTGAGAAATGTCACTCAACATGACTGATTCTAGCCCCCCTTCCCTCCTTCTCCCACTTCCTTACTTAGCATTTCAAAATTCCCTTTCTTTGCAGCGCTCCAGGGAAAAGTGGTAAGAGGACCTCCTTTATGAGGCCTATCAGTCCAGGAGATGGATATGTTTGCTTATTGGACAGTAAAAGGCCAGTCTTCAGGTGACAACTGGCCATGGTTATTCAGGCTTTTATTCATGCATATTTAGAGGATGGTAATGAGCTTTTTTTGCATTGTTGCATGAGAATGGCGGGTCCCTGGTGGCGTTGACAGCAGAATCTGACTGGCGGAGTGTCCTGTGTTTGTGTGTATGTGTGTGCCAACCATCATCCCTATCCATCCATTCACCAGGCAGGGCAGACTGTTCCCCAACTCTTCACCCACCACACCACACACACTCAGACATACACTCACCAAGTGGAAACCCTGGCACACCACATCTCATCCACCTGCCAGTGCCGAACAATCTCTCTCAGTCGCTCAGGGATTGCCTCTGTGTACTTAGGCTGTTTACAGTTAAATGGCCTCTTGTATTATTGATGGCCTCATATGTGGTTATAATATTGCCGCCTTGAAATCGACAAAAAGTCATTGTGTTGTGATATTCGAGAAGCTCGGGTGACAGAATTCATTCTGACTACCCATTTCATGCCCACCTTGAAGTTGTTTCTGAACATTACAGGAATATTTTTTTTTTCACCCTCAAAACAATTTATGTCTGTATGAATCCATGTATAAAACGGTCGATGTAATTTCCAGCTTGAAACTAATTTACATTTTTTTCCTTGTGTGAAAGGCAATACAATCTCTCTCTTTTTTTTTTTTTTTTTTTCAATCTTTGGGACCACCCTGTGAGATTACATAAATAGAAAGACAGGGAAGGTCAAAGGTCATTGTCAATTAGCATCTACCCAGATGAGCAATCGCCAGTCAACAGTAGGGACGGAGATTGGACCATTTGTCATCAGCCTGGCTTTCAAACAACACTATTCACATGCTTGTTGGAATCAGCAATGGAATACTGAAGAGGATGTTGTTTCTGATTAAGGCCATGTTCTTAGCTGGCATATTAAAACCCAACAGCTGAGCACTGTCTCATCACAATAACTCTTAGTTGGCAACACTTATTTCCATTCAGGCCCCCTTTTTTTTCCTACTGTGTTTCTGCGAGGCTGTTGTGTAGCTTGCGTGTCATTGTGCAGTTTTTTGACTGCCCCTGTGTGTTCCTACAATGGTGGAGGTTAGTGGGGCCAGCCAAGACGGCGAAGCCATTCTCCTCTGCTTAACAATAGCCACATGTATCAGAATTGAATGTGGCTTTTGATATCCATTCTGATTTAAAAATCATAATGCTATAGGCATATCCAGCGGGACACCTCCAGTCTAGCCTATATGTCACACTGATTTGTATCTCAGTGCTTACATTAACAAGCTGGCCAACACCAATGCAACCATTACCTGGGTTTATGAACAGTATATCACACACCTGTACTGAGCCCAGACATGGCTTTACTGTGGTGTCGGTGTTTCTTTAGCAGATGCGTTCCCAGCCAGACCCCAGCCTGATGAACATTTGGCCGGTTGGACTAGACGTCTAGGGGAGTGTGTGGTGGCCTGGACAGGCCAGAGACAGGAAAGAGGACTTCTAAATCAGCCAGCAATCCAAAGGCCTTCCATAAATCCTCCAAATGGGCTCGGGTGGGGGACGTAAAGCACACCTGCAAGACTTATGTAAGTCTTATTAAACCATAAATTGCTAACACGAGCCCCTCACTGGAGCTGCTCTTGGCTGGAATAAATCTCAGAGAGTGGCCAGTAAGGAGAAAGAGAAAGTGAGAAGGAGAGATAAAGCAGGTGAGAGAGAGGAAGATATAGTGGAGGTTAGAGGTAGTGAGAGTGAGGTGGAGGATACTAAGGGTCTGACAGCAAAGCATGGCTGTTTGATGATAGGGCAGACAATACTGGGCTTTGACTGGAGTTAACAGCTACCACTAGAGCTGGCTCGGGGTTGGGGGTGTTTTAGGAACGCTTCAGGGAGCATCATGCTTGTGAGACTCTTAATGAATCAAGGTAGTTTTTTTATGGTGTCAGTCAGTGTAAGTGCAACTATCACACGGTGCGCAGATCATCTTCTCCACACCACCAAGTAACTTCTCAGCAGTCACAGAGACGGAGAGCCAGCGTGAGCAGCACGGGGAATATTTGTAGGAAATCAGACTTCCTGAGCTCCCGAGCACCGGTGAGTTCCCAACACACCCACGCTCTCCTCCCCGCCTGACTGTGGGTCCTTGAATTAAACATCAAAGCACACAGGAGCGTAGGGCCCAAATACCATAAATAACAGTACGCTCGGGGAGGGGAGGGGAGGGGAGGATGTTCAGATGGGAAGAGAGCAGGTCACCCGATCGCTCATACACATACTGTCAAAGCAAATTCATTTGTTCACAAAATGGGTGATGTTGTGTGAGGTTATTGATTTCCGCATGCCATCTGTCTTCTCCAAGGCTTTGGCAAGCAGACTCTGGCACTACCAGCCTCACCCCCCCCCTCCCCCCCACCTCCACCCGTAATAGTCTCCGTAGCTCAGGTGGACAGAAGGGAGACGTGCAGCAGGCATTGGACACAAATGGGTGATGGCTGACGTGACACCTACTCAGACACAATTATCTCTGACATGAAAGCAAAACTCGCTGATGAATATAAAGTTGGGTTTGTTTTTTTTTTGTGTGTGTGTGTGTGTGTGTGTGTGTGTGTGTGTGTGTGTGTGTGTGTGTGTGTGTGTGTGTGTGTGTGTGTGTCAGGCCAATCTAGAACAGGATAAATACCCAACTCAGCCCATCTGAGACAATTATTGGGGAATAGAAACGCTGTCCTGATCAAAAAAAAAAGAACGGGGCGAAAATCCAACGCACCCAACGCCGAAGATGATTAACATCTCATTTGTCACAAACACCTGCACACACAAGTTCAGGCCCACCCACAATCTCCTCCTCTCACTAACTAGTCTAGAAGTCACAGTGTACCTCCATGTTGAGCTATGGAGTGTGGAGGGCAGGCCTACAAACATGGGGCCCAGCTGTTGCTGTGTATTTTCGTCAGCCAACACACACACACACTGGCATCCCTTGGTGTTTGCTCTTGTGGAGGGCACATGTTACTGGGTAAATTATCACAGCGATGGTAAACAGTGTTTTTATGAGGGAATGTTGCTTGGTTGTTATATTTGAAGTCTGTGCTTTGTATACTGCTGTGCTATTAGGACAGATTGAGGATGTTTGCGCCTGGTGTCTGCACTCCACCCATGTGGGGCACACACACACAGACACACACACGCACTCAGTGACAGGCTTCGTTGTAGTTTTGAGTCTTAAATTGCTCTTTTGTTGTTTTCATCATAAGAGGGAAAAAAAGAAAACATCACAGCCTAAGGAGTGTGTTTCGGTGTCACAGTCGTGTCAGTCTCGGGGTAAATGCAGATGAACGGCAGCAGCGGGGGAGAAAAGACTGAACTTGGAAGTGAAGAAGAATGCTGTGCACCTTAAAAAATATATGTTGTGGGGAAAAAAGTCAAAATCATTGCAGAGACGAGCTTTTAATAGGCTCTTATTGGGTACGCACGCAGACATGATGTCGGGTAATTGCTTTCCATTTCTAGCAGCTGAGTCATGATATAGCTTTAATCATGGTGCTTGAAAACACCATCAGGAGCTTGATAACAAGGTAATCAGATAATGATAGAGTCAAACAGATGGATGGTTAGAAGATAAAGGACTGATGCTTTAAGGTCTTCACTTTTCAATTAAACCCATTTGAACCATGGGGAAGGGTCTCATTAATTCTGATGACACAAAGGTCTCGCTTAAGGTCTCGCTGAGATGCCACGTTGGTAACACATGGTGAGTAACACCAGGGGTATCTCTGAGAGGATGACTCAGGTCCGGTGTTGATGTGCATACTATTTTAATTTTCTATGGATTTTTTTTGTTTTTTTGCTCGGGAGAAAATCACATTGGATACAAGCTAACACAGTTTTACTGCAGAGTAATAACTGTGATGCTGTCCATACAAGGAAACTATCTGGACTATCTGTAACATAATAGCAGAATGGCATGTTATTACAATCGAATTTCTTAAAGGCTATTTAAGGGGGACGTCAGCCCAGTTTGTGTGAGCCCTTGTATAACAGTTAAATAGCTGGTGTGTTGATTGTCCAGCCACAGGAGTCGTTTTTTGCCTTTTAGATTTCCCCATTCTAAACTGATAGAGTGCTTTATCTCTCCATGAATGGGGGAAATGGAGGAAAGGAGGGAATAATGATGATGACATTCTTTCCACTATTTTTTTTTTTAGCTCCAATTACCCACTAATGCCTGATAAAGGCAGAAAAATGGACAGTCGTTACGTGCAGGGGCCTTCTACAATGGCTAAATCATTCTTTCCCAGCCTCTCGTTCTTTGGATGGGAATAATCATGTTTTGTCCCAAACACCTGCGCTTCAGTTGCCCTGACCTGCCGCCCAAATGAGTGCAATTAATGACAATTACCCTCCAGGTGTCACAACACAGACATGTACTGATTGGGACCTATATGGAGGGAGCACGCGCTTGTCCTCCAGGTAAATATGTAATGATAACAGCTGTAACACAGTGGGGTGGAGGGGGGCATGATTGTAACCAGGGCAATCTATTTGTGTTTGCCTCGCCTCAGCACCACATTAACCAGTCCAGACAAACCAGAATAGATAGACTTGGATTTTCCCTGTGGGACCAAGGGGAGTTGACTGGAGGTGCTGAGATTCCTCATCAGATGAAGATCAAGGTAGATGCGGTCTTGAAATTGTTTCTGCGTCAGATGCTGAATGCATTCGTGTGCTGGTGATCAAACCTAATTTGTGAGCATAGGTGCATCCCGTCGTAAAGGACATTTCCGATCTTTTTTTTTTATATATATATATATAGTTTCAGCCACCACCCATGTTGGAAATAACAAGATTGCACTCACCCAGTTAACTGCAGAGATCTGGGAACGCGACAGCATTACTAAAAGGAGCAGATGAAGAAACAAAGACGAGTGGTCAGACAATAAATAAGGCTTTAACTTCAGAGTTTGCCAGCCCCCTTTGAGAAAGACAACAAAAGCAAATGGTTAAATTATTTCCCAAAACTGCCTGTTGTAAACATTCATTACAGATTATAGACCAAATGCCAGATTCAACTTTTGCCTTCCACATTTGGTGTAGCAGTGAACACACATATTCTGCCTTGGAAAAGAACAGTTGTTGCAAACGTTGCTCACTTCTGTCTTTCTCTCTCTCTCTTTTTTTGCCCTTGATGAAAGTGGTTTTGATTATCTGTCCTTTGAATTTGTTCCCCTTGTTCCTAGATCCCAGCAATTATTTTAATGTCCTTATTGTTTTCATAAGTGATGAAAAGGATGGCAGAACAAAAAAAAAAAAAATGACCCCAAAAATGAATCATCTTTGAACATTGTTGTCTGCGTGGATGTTTAGAATTTGATGGATAAAAAAAAAATAAAAAAACATACATGTCAAAACATTAACACCTGTAGAAACATGTCATACTTTGACTATCCTAGAATCAAACATAGGTCTGATAGTGTGCATGTTCTCTGCAGATGGCAGCTGCAGAATGAACCCTTTCCCTGTGTGAAGGGAGATTTCTCAGGTGCAGAAGTCAACTTTAACCCTCCTCCTCCTGTGGGTTCACCGTCCTTTCCCTCTGAACCCGCATTAGCATAAAGGCATTAAAATGTGAATAGGAATTAATTTGGACTTTCCCCTCCATAGGAATTAATGGAAGTTTGTTCAGCCCGCACCGCTCAGACGACTTGCGCTCCTCCACAGTCCATAAATATTAATATTAATACGGCATCGCATTTAAAGGTAGCGCTTGGCTGAAGCCGTATACAGAATATTATTAGAGATCACGATACGTTTCTCATGAGAAGTACAGCTGAGTGAATGCATTGCCTTGCCGTTGTGATCTGTAAAATCCAATCTTCATACAGCACAAAAAGTTATTTTCAGAGAGACGGAAGATTAGCAGGGCCGAATGGCTGCTGTCTAAAGCCATTAGGCAGGTGGGGATTTTTTCTTTTTTTTCCCACTCAGAGCTGAGAGAGAAGGGCCCACATCTTCTGCTCTATCAAGGCACTGATTCACAGTCACACTACTGTAGCGCCATTATCATGCCCGAGCAGATCATCTCTGGAGATAACTATTATCACCGTCTCACCGCATCACTCCTGTCTACTCACCCACATAATACAGACCACAGAAGTTTTTGACACACTTCCAAATCACTATATTCACCTTCTTTCTTTCCTGTGTGTGCTGTGTGTGGTTGTATCACACATCTTCAATAATAGTGGGGTTACTGCAAAGCAGGGGCACCCAAACCTGAGCTTGTATAATGCCCTTGTGAATTATCTATGGAAATGGAAGTTAATAAATATTCATTTTCTTGACTGTGCGGCAGCCCCCTTGCACATAGATTCAGACCCTTTTGTTCATTTCTTTCTCAGCCTGACTGATTGTTGCATCAGCTCGGCAATATACTACTGTTATTGTTTTGCTCCAAACTCTGTTGTCTGAAGCCAAAAAAAAAAAGGGATAGGTTGTGTCAAAATATTCAGCAGGCCCTCTCCTCGCCTCTGTCTTCCCGCTTGAAGAGTGCTGATCCTGACAGGTTACAGTGGGCAAGGTGAGACACGTTAGTGCCGAGCCTGGCGAAGGAGGGAGAATCAGGCTAGCTTCAAAGTCCCCCACTGTGGGTGAAAGCTGCATGCTGCCAGCCCGGCAAGCTCAGTCAACAGTACCCGCCTTTAATCTTTGCCCCGTAATCTTTACTCTTCTCACATTTAGTCAATACACTCTCACTTTGTTCTTTGAGGAAGTAGGGTGTGAGGCTGAGAATGTATGATGTAAAAGAAAAGAAAAGCACAACAAAATACACAAATCAATTACCGGTGGTTGAAGTGGGTATGACCGGCCTGACATAAGGTCAATACCATTCACATGCAGAATGATAATAGGCTTGAGCATGTTTCTTTTAAATGTTAAGCGTTGTGACATGGCGATAATACTGTTGACAAGAGCACAATGCAAGCACTTACAAGACTACACAGACAGAACCATGAAGATATTGTGTTCAGCGCTGGGCAGGCAACACAAAAATTTAGAGAAACAAAAGACAGTATCAGAAGCACTGGAGTTCTCTAGAACCGCGCAGCTAACGCACATGACATACTCCTTTATATCAGCGTGCTTGGTAGTTAACATTTCTAAAGTCCAGTGCGTAGTGGATGATGATAACGCAAACAAAGGCTGTGATTGTTTTCACAAAACATCAGGGGTGTTTGTATTGTGGTAAGCTCGACGAGTCGGGGTTACATTTGTGCATCAGGTCATTCCTGGCGGGCTGGTCCGGGTCGGCTCACTCCCCTCTGAGAGCCCCCTCATCAAGCCAGCCTTTCCTCTGCCGCCCTCTTCCCCACAATCCCCATAAACTCTCATAATTGCCACATTAAACTTGAGTTTATTATTTTTCTCCAGGTGCAGGTGTGCAGATGATATGAGCCCCAGGTTGCATTTACATACAAATTGAAGGTTTTTATTAATCAGGCAGGCAGCAGGAATCAAACGGCAACACTCCATCAGCCCTTTAAATACATTTGGTGACATTTTTACCCAGCATTAGCATGATAGGGCAAGCGGAGTATAATGTACCAATGATTGCTTTTCCATTGAAAGCACAAACGGTTTCATTTTTCCTGTCATCTCAAATAAGTGTTAAAGAGGGTTTGGAGGCTATTGTGCGAGTGCCGTATGCTGGGGACTTGGGACCGCTGATGGCCATATTAAATAACCATTAGCGCCTGAGCTTAGATCATTGTGGCATCCGCCTCCTCTGAATTTATCCTGTGATTTCAAATGAAGGCAAGCTGTGCCAGCTTTCATAAAGTGCTCCAGCCCTCTCCATTTTTCCTCAAACTAAATGCATTACAACGGTAATTTTGTGACTGTTAAGATAACTAGCGTTAACAAGCACTTAATTAAAATGTACAATAAATAGCCGTCTGCAGCCTTATCTCCCCTCCAGAGCGACGCTGGTAGGAGGCTCCAATGCTCAGGCCGGCTGTTCCCCAGCTCGTTTGCAGATTAATTGCTTTTCTGTCTGGCGAAGCCTGCCTCTTCTGCAGCCAGATCGTAAATAGCCAGATAGGGAGTTTATCAATCAGGGCTCTCTACCTCACTGATCTCCCCCACACAGCCCTGTCTGTCTGTCTGACTGTCTGTCTGTGTGTACATCTCTCACCATCAAGCAGGCGCTCCATAAATACATTTCCAGAGGCCTCTGGTGTTTCTAAAACGCCATTTAGCAGGTGGCTTTTGTTTTCAGTCTGGTTGCATTGATATATTTGTGTACAGCATATGTCTTAATAACACACGTTTTGCATGCATGTACTTACATTGTATGTTTTCTCTGTATAGAAACATTACATACAATGGGGGCATCTGTGTTGACAGTGTAACAAATGGAACATTGTTGATGCAGGTGTTGTGTTTTTGTAGCCTTCACCAACATCGTATTAATATCTGTCCGTCTGCGAGCGTATACGTGCTTTACGGCGGCGCGTTTTGCGTCCGTTTATGTGTAGACTGGGTACGTACAAATGGGCCTTGAGTGTATAGCGAAGGTTAATCAAACACAAGCCGCACATAAAAGCTGCCAGGGGTTGTGTGTGACAGGACAGAAGTGAACAGAGAGTATTTACAGTAGTAAAAGTTAACAGCGGTCAGCCCCTTGGGATCACATTACTCCTCAGACATGTGGCTGCAGCTCTCCCTGCTCACAGCTTTATGGACTTTGGCCCTCGGTAAGCAACCTGCAACCCCCCCCCTTGTTTTTCAAAGGGAAGAAAAGAAAACACGTAAAAGCAAACTTGCCTACCCCGTAGCCTGCTGCCCCCCCCCTCCCCGTCCCACCAACCCTCCTCTGCCGGTGTCCCACCCTTAACCTCTGGATGATAAATCTGCCTACAGAAGCTACGAGAGGGAAGACCCCCATGCTGGAAGACCCCCATGTGTCCTCCACGACACATCCTGTTTGTGTAGTCAGGGCTTCAACCAGTGATCTTTACACTCATAATTCAAACAAAGAAAAAAGTCGCTCACTTACTATTTTTATAACTGTGAAGAGCACAGAAGAGGCGCTTTATACTCAGCGAGCACGCAGAGATACATCTGAAATTCTGAGTAGCTGCAAAGTTTTCATTGCCATGTCAATTTGCTTTCTTTGTGCGAAATAGCATTTTGCAGCTAACCCGACATTGTCTGCTGTAAATTAGTAACGTTATGTTAGCGTATGCTTTTGCTATGCAACTTGAGTCTATTGAATATTGATTTGCCAGGCAGGTTTAAACAAACATGTCTGTGCACGTCACATAGATTTCCCACAACGGGGGAAGGACAAATGTTTTGTTTCCGCAGTTCTCCATCTTGACTGACTGTAGGAAATTGAGAATGATGATTGTGTCGCTGCTGAAAGTCTTGTTTTGACAATATAACACTCTGGCCGGGGCCTGTGGGGGCTTTCAGGGCCAATTCTTCATATTTTTACTGTGTGAAGAGGACGTCAAATCCGTGAGAGACAGTTTTGCTAACAGCTGAATTAGAAGGCGTGCAACTGTTCCCGCCGTGTACCAGAGGTTTAAGGGAGAGCACGGATATTCATGGTGGTCTTGGAGACCTGCGGGGCTGTCTGGCAGGCAGATTAGGAGAGCAGCCGTTTGACAGTGATGCTACAGTTATCAGACCCACTTTACCCAAAGTGATTTATAATGTGACAACGTGATAAATGTAGTTCTAACCAACCTAGGGGGCGAGTAGGAGCTGAAACAGAAAGGAAAGGGGGGAAAGTTTATGGGGTCTGTCAGTTTTGGGTCTGTGAGATAGAAGCTTCCCACCAGAGGAAAAAAACAAAAAAACAAAAACACACACACAAAAAAGGAGGACAACACGGAAACTGTGATCAGAAAGAGCAAGGCAGCCTGCGCCCTCCACCTCTCTTGTCGTAAATCAGCCCGTGCGGGCCTCTTTGCCCTGTGGCCCATGCTCCTGTCAGCTTTAACCTCTGTCTCTCGCAAAAAAGACCCGAGTTCTGACCTCACATGTGAACATTTATTCTTTCTGTTGTTCTTATCTGTAGTTTTGATCGTTGCTCCTCCACAAAATGTTTTCCGTCGGGCGGTTTCAACCTCATCAGCATGTAAGAAAAGCGGCGTTATTCATCTCGCGTGTTCCTTTCAAACGAGCTGGGATACTGTATGGTCTATTCCCTCTCTGCTTATCATGACCCTCTGTTGTCACAGCCACAGAAGATACAATCAATACATATATCAACAGTGGCCTAAGTGGGTCAACAGGGGAAGATAACACATCTTTCAGGGAGCTGCAGTGGCCACACAAGTGTTTATGAAAAACAAAGGCCTATTGTAATAGATTTTGCACAAGTTTCTTTGTTATTGTGTAGACATTGGAGAGGAAATCAAGTAATGAATGGAAGTTTCATTTGGACACAAGCAGACACATCCATATCAGCTGTGCCTTGGAGTGAGTCACCCGTCACTTTGCAGGTGCTGGCTATGCATGATTTGTGTGTTCAGGCTGCTGTATAAATCCCCACGGTCTCCAGTGACAGTAATTCAACACAGCGTATATTTTCCATAAATAATTTGCTGCTCATTGATTTCCAATGCGGGAGGCGAAATATGCTGGATCCACCTCAAGAAGCTGTGGCTGTATCTGGTGCCCACTTTTGTGGTCAGAGTTGTGACAGCCAGAGCTCATATGTTGTGATCACAAGATCGAAATTCGTTGTCCTTTGGGAGGAGCGGCTCACTTGTCATGAGCAGGGGACGTCAAACGTAGTTTGATCTGCAGGGCGGCTCTGTACTTCGCAAAGGTGATCATTTTGTGCTGAGGAACTAAACTTGGAATAAGAAAATATGTTTAAAACTTTGCATATCCAGTTGGTGATACAGCTGGAGTTTGGAAATGCGATCCGAGACTGACACCTACTTCTGTATGGGAAACTCGCATATCCTCGATTCATGATACTTAAAAAATATTTTTTCGAAGAGTCATGCTTTTGTTTTAAATGAAAGTTTAACTTCTTTTGGCGAGAAAATGAAATTGCCTGGTATAATGAGGGGAACTAGCTGTAGGTACAGACATGCAGATAAAACGCCCTTCAGCTGGTCCAGAAGAAATAAATCAGGAATTAGAAAGATTTATAGGCAACAAACTCCTGCACAGATTCCTATAATATGACCTATCGCCTACAGCTCCCTGTTTGCAGCAATATAATGAATGGAGACACGCCTAGTAAGTTCTTAATGCTCAGTTTCTCCAATCACCTTCCCGACCTTTCTGTTGCCAGAAATTGGAAGGTCATGCAGGCTGTTCATCACTGAAACAAACAACCAATAAGCTAAGTCTGAATGTCCCTGTCCAAATCTCTTCACACAAGTCATGACACTTATTTTTTGTCAACAAACACTGTGAACATCTTTCAGGAAAGACTTTGTGGTGTTATCTCCATATTTCAATAATTCATGGTGTCATGTCCTTCTCTACGATGGCAGGTTATTCAACCCGCCTTCGAGTGTGTATCAGTACAGAAAAAGCCATAAACACACTTTCTCTTCAGTGTGAGTGGACAGCAAACACCACAAACTAGATCTTTTAGGATCCATTTAAATAACTTTTCAGATTCAGGAAACAGCAAACAACACAATATCACCATTCACATTCTAAAGTGATGATGTTGTTTTTAATCAATTACTTACTGATAAAAAAGTACATGTATTCTGTGTTCAACCTGCTTATTAGATCCTCCAGGACACGCCATGCTCGTTTATACTGATTTTTCTTTTTTGTTGTTTTTGGTTTTTTGTAATGACTGCTATAGTTTTCTGAATGGGACATCCAGCCCACAGTACACACTCCATCCACAGAAGATTGGATCAGCCCCAGCAGGCCCATTTTAACAAGATGACCCATAAGACCAGGTTCAGGATGGAGCCCCCACCTATCCAGCCAGAAGGGGGGCTATAAGTCTGCCACTGCGGTTAGGTGATTTGCTGTGGCCATTTTGTTGTAGTGTCACCTTCTGACTGATCAAGTTGTTGATTGGGGTGTTTGCTGGCACCTCAGAGAGGGAAGGCAGGAATTGATGAGGTTTAATTGGTCTGTCTCTTGTCAGCTCTCATTAGTTCCTCATTTAACACTATCTGATGGTGTGAGTCTATTGCACCTACAGGGGCATGAGTGTGTGTGTGTGTGTGTGTGTGTGTGTGTGCGTGCATGAAAGAAAGAGTGAAAGTGATACAGATGTTGAAAAAGAAAAAGTCCCTGTGTGTGTGTGTGTTATCTTGGCTCACCTCAGGTGTGCTGGCGATTCCTTTCTGATCAATAAGAAAGATGTCCCACTGGACCAAAGCACACTCATTTCAGCCTTTTTCCCGAGCTCTATTTCCCAAATAAATTATGGGCTTGCATGGGTGACGCTTTACTGTGCAAAAGAAAATATTTAGTTTCACTTGTAAAATGCAGCATATGAACGCACATAAGATCTACTGCTTGTAGATAAGTTTGTAATAACATATATTACAAGTATGAATGTATTTATATTCTAAAAGTATATATATAAAATAAACTAAATTGTAAATATTTTATATGAGCCGTTTAGTCTGTGGAAGTACAGACACGTACTTATATAGATAATAGATCACCTTTCATTGAGGATCAACTCAAGTGTTTTTTTCCTGTTCAGATAAAATCTATTATGAGTGTCAAAGAGTTCATTTCAAAGGTCTGCACATTTAAATTGGGCTTGAAAGATCCCGTTCTCTCCTTTCTCCTTTAAAAATAGTTCTGTAATGAGGCTGCAGTTGTTTGATGACTCATTTGGTGCAATTTTCGTTTAAGAGATCAGACTAAGGGCATAATTATAGTAATGAATGGTTATCATCGCTGCCATTTTTATCTGGCATCGTCGTCGTACAACAAAGATGCTGTCAAAACGACTCGGTAATGCTGATGCCATATTGTTAGCACAAATTAGCATGTGTGGATATCCGTACCTCCCATCATGCTTTGCCTTGTGAGTGACAGCTGTTTAAGACACCTTCGACATGGTAGTGACAATTGGTGTGGACGTGGCGGCGAGCTGCAGAATTCGCCGCTGCTGCTTGCTGATAGCTCTCCGAGGGCTTGGGTGTCACTCCAGTGACGGCCTAAGAGCCATTAATTTTAGCCTCTGGAGTGGCTGTCGTAACAAGATCCCGCAGCCCCCCTTCCTCCCAGCAAGACTCCTAAATATACATTTATTTTCAGAGGGAGTCCCCCTCGTCAGGATATGATGGATGTTGACTAATCGGATGGCGTGCAAGTTAACGTCCACAGTCAGGCCCATCCACGTTGGGCGAGCGACTGGTGTAAATCTCCGCAAGGGCGCTTTGTTGGGATCTTGTCTTTGGTAAGGATCTCAGAGATATGATACCCGGTGCTGTTGCTGCCTGAGTGAGTCTATCTTAAGACTCCACATGGAGGTCTGGCATTCAACTAAGTCTCCGAGGGTTTGGGGGCAGGCAGCAGGAGGGCTGCCTGTGGCCTATAGTTACTGCAAGAAACTCTCACCATGTGCCCCTCATCTATTCTTGCCTCTGGATGGTGCAAACCCACACACATATCTAGATAAACAGTCCCCTCGCTTGGCTTTGGTGTTGTAAAAATTACCCCTGCCATTAATTTTGAGCTTAGTTGCTGACCGGGGATAGCTGTTGTTACAGTATCTACAGATACAGCATCTGTTACCGAGATAAATGGCATCTACTTTTATATCTGGGATTTCCTCTACGGTTGTTTTCCAGAGTGAACATGCCCAGAAAAGCACACGGTACACATACAGTATAATGATAGCTGAAACATCTTGTATTCCTGTGCCTTTCTTCCCTTAAAACACCGATCCCTCTGCTGAGCTGCCTCTCCATGTGGCTGGGTGCTGGGTGGTGAATGCTGGGTGGCCAGGTTGGGTGGAGAGTGGTGGTGGCGGTGGTGGTGAGAGGGGGGTAAGCAGGGTTGCTACTCACGGCGTCTGTGGGGGTAGATCCTGGCAGCTTCTGGGGCACAGCAGATGGCTGAGGGGCAGGACGGGCCTTCCTGGGCTGGCTGTCTTTGACCTGCCATGGCAGGGGAGAAGAAAAGAACTGCTGGGAGACCATGCCCTGACTTTTCCTTCATCTTTCTATCTCCATCCCTCCTTCTCTCCATCGTCTTCACCTTAAATTGCAAAGCAGATAGAGCCATTAAATGGGACAGGTAAACCCCTGGTAGTTCTGTTGCTATTATAACACAAATAGATCGGTATGATAACAGCTGCAGTTGGAGTGAGATTTCTTGATTTTATAATCCATACATAAACAATTTTCATTTTCATCTTCTATCAATGTGACTAAACTTCTCTCTCCTCCAGCTCTGCTGCGAGATGGAGTATTAAAACCTCAGATGGAGGGGGGAAAGAAAGAATAGAGAGGAGAGAGTGGAGGGGGTAGGTGGTGTTGTTAAAGTGAAGAGCGTGGCGTGTCCTGGAGGATCTAATAAGCAGGTTGAAGCCTGATAAGGATAAGCTGTCCCTCTGGCTCTAGGGAACCTTGTTTTTCATGCCCCTCCTCCTCTTCTCTTCTCCTCTCCTCCACTTTTCAAGATGTACTTCTCTGAAAATGGGGGGGGGGGTAAAGAGTAGAAGAAAGAGGGGGGAAATATGGAGCAAAGTGGACATGGTGAATGAGAGAAGGCAAAGGAACTGGGAGGCGGAGGGTTAAAAAAGGCGGTGGCAGAGGAGAAGGAGTAAAGATGAAGGGATGCATGAGGAGAAGGCATGTGAGGACAGCGGGAATATGGGAGGGGGTGAGATAAAGAGACACAAGGAGGAAAGGGCACAAGGATAGAGAATACGAGAGAGGCGGAAGAAGAGGGATTACTGGGGAAGAAAGGACAAGAGAGTGCAAATCCAAAAAATGAGGAATGGAAATAAAAGGTAAAGGAAGGGAATAAGAACGAGCACACAAACTGTGGTGGGGGAAAAGAGTGAAAGAGGGATGAAGCAAAGAGATAAAGGAGGTGGACGGAAAAGAGAAGAGTAGAGAGGAGAGATGAGAGGAGGAAGAGAGGAAGTTGAGAGGACAGACAGCTTATAAATGGGCTGAAAGGGACCTGCTGGTGTGTCAGAGCTTTAGATCCCACCCCCTCCCCTGGGGAAAAAGGAGAGAAAGGAGAGAAGAGAGACACTGACCTTGCATTATTTATGCTTAGTGCTATTGGCCCAGGCAGACGCTGCTTCCTATTGTGTCTTCATAATGAGGAACCGCTATGAAGCTAGAAAAGAGGAAACACAACCGGGAGGGCAGTCTGTGTGTTGTTAGTAGATCCAGTGTGTGTGTGTGTGTGTGTGTGCGTGTTTTGGAGGTGGGAGGTCATTACAGTGTAACGTGCAGACAGTTTATTGAACAAGGATCGGGGGCACAAGAAAACCCCCTGTATATAGCACTCAGGTAAAGTGCACATACACACACACACACACTGAGACTTGGGTGTGATACGGGCCTGCATCTGAAAGGTGTTTATTGTGGGAGTGAATATGAGGGAAAGGGGAGAGCAGAAAGGGTCAGCTGTCATTTCCTTGGCTCTGCCCTCACTTTCTTATCTGGCAGCAAACACACATCTGCAAAGAAGTTACGTTATGTTCTCTGCAGTCCGTTGATGTTTTGCAAAGTCTCCTTAAAAATGATGGGAGTTATATACATACATATATATTTTAGCCTTACTGCTATCAGGAAACAAATGTGGCATTTTGAAAAATGCTAAATTTTTAGCAGAAAAAAAAATGCTTTTTTGGGCTTTCACTTTTACATCTGAAACACTCAAAAGAAATCATTTTACACAACTTCATCAACCTATTTTATTTACTTTGTTTCACTTTTTGTAAATGGAAGTTGAACTGGCGCCTATTTCGTTCAAACTCTGCATTTAAATTACAGATAAAAGTGACATAAAAATCCAACACACATACATAGTCATTTTAATCTCACGACAATTCAATATATTTGTTTTCAGATGAATCTGTCTGCATCTTTGTTGCTTCTTCATCCTTCTAAATACTATCAGAGCAGCCTGAGAGGAGCTTGGCTGCTGCGTTTTAAATCCACTCGTCTGAGAGATCAGAGACAGTCGTGATATTAATTCAAATCCAGTGTGGCAGAGCTCTCGACTCCTCCCACTTACCTTTCACCTCTGCCTCACATTTGTATGATAGCACTGTCAGTTTCATATTTAATTACACACAACTCAACATACACAGTCCTTACCCTGTCATTATCCCGTCTGGGTCCACCCACTCAACACAGACCCACATTCACACACCCCTGACCTGAGCACTGAGAGCTGCCTCCTGTTATGATAGGGGATGTAGACAGTGTGTAAGTGCGTGTGTGTGTGTGTGTCTTACTCTCTGTGCCTGGGATGTGGAGATTTGTATGGCGTGTTAGTCACACCCTGTGTTATCAGCATCTCTGTGATGAGCATAAGCATAGCCTGAGGGGACTGGGGGTGGTGTCACAGATGGTACAGTGTCAGGGTCCCCAAGTGTGGTTTTGAGGATGGCGGGTACCTCCTATGCCGTCTCCCAAGTCCTGTCACCTTGCACTTTGGCACCATCGAGGTGGCATCGTTGGACACGCGGGGTAAAGGCCGAGGCCCGTCTCGCAGCCCGCCTTCGCCTCGTAGCTAGTCATCCATGTCCCACCTTTCTTTATTTACCAGCCCGCCGAATATGGCAATTGATGCTTCCCAGAAAAACCCTGACCTAATCCTGTTATCCTTTTCCTTCAACAACCTGGAAGGGACAAGGGGCGGGATCCCAAAAGTCGGCAGCCAAGAGAACCGTGCAGACCCAGCCCCGTATCGCTGTGAAAGCGGGCTTAGCTGAAACACAATAGGTGTGTAATTTCAGGTTTTTGTTAAGCCAAAATCCAATCACATACATGACTGCGAGATCACAGAGAAACACAACAGGAGAAGGGGCCTTAGAGGTGGAGGTGTCTCTACCTCACACAAACAATCTCCACACAACTGAGACGCCACTGATGACAGCCTGCTAACTAACTAACCCTCAGCAGAGAGATTAGCCTGGCTTTCAGTCTTACATCCCTACAGTGTAAGGACCGACTGAAACCTGACTCCTCCCTAACCTGGCAGCTTTTGGATCCGACTGAAAAGCAAAGGCCCCTTAGTGATTTCCCTGCTCTGTAAGTCAACATAAAACATCATCAAGCATTGTTTTCAGGAGGTTTCGTGCCTTTTATATATATATATATATATATATATAATGTTGTCTTTTCATCTCACTAATTACAACTATTATGTTAAATAAGTTTCCAAATGAAAGCGCACGGTTTAATCTCTCCCATATTCATCTTAAAAACACTTGCGTACGAATTTAAAATTAATAGTATAAAGTCTATTGTCTTCTCCTGAGACTGACTCAACCACAAATGAAGATTTGTGATAGTTTGCAGTTTTGTTTTTGCAAATGATAAATGAAATTAATACACGCGTTTAATATTTGAAGTGCTGGTATGAATAATTTATGATTCCATGAAGATTAAAAGTAAACCAAAAAAAAAAAAAAAAAGTCTGTAATCACCAGTACACAGATTCAGGACAAGCCAAAATGAATTTTTAACTGCTCGGGCCCATTGGTCTCGCTGTTCTACTTTGTGTGTTGGGAGCTGTTGAATTAATGGTGTGGATCTTGACCTCATTCCGCCAAATGCAGTCTGAGAGTTTTCCTTTGAAGCTGATTTACAGCGAAAACATAAAGCCTAATGCATCAATTCAGGAAGTCTAATGAACACAATACCTTAATACCAAGTAATGCTAATCCGTGCTTGCTCACAACAGACAGACATGATCATTACCATCATCATAATTATTATTCATGTAAGGCAATTAATGTTGCTGGTACCTCTATTCTGACGACTTCATTAGTATGGTGTTGGGTGCTTCAATGGGCAGACTCCAAAAGTAGCTGGAAGAGATTTACCAACTCCGCTATATGTATTATTGATAAAGGTGTTGCTTCCCATAATTCCACAAGGGTATACCCAGATAACCCGCATAACTCAGTAGGAGCCGGGAAAAAAGATTCACATCTTCCCAAAGAGTTTTAAAAATAGTATCTTTCAAAGACAGGCAGGATTTGTGGCCATCAATGAAGATAAGACGGAAAGAAACTTATGTCATGCTACCCAAGGATATCTAACACCGTAATATTCTGAGTACGGTTAAACAAACAAAGCATAGTCTACAGATTTAGTTCCTCGGTAACTTCATCTATGAATACTGTAGATACCTGTCATTGATTAAGCAGCATTATGGAGAGAGGTATATATTTTCAGAGAGCAGTGTGCAACTGAACTGTATACTCGTGAAAAAAAAAAAGAAGCTATTAAGCGCATTTATCCACATTGGTAAATTATATGGACTGGCTGGCTAAATCCCTTGAAATATGTAGCCCGTCCTGGCACTAGTTTCTAGTCTTTTAGTCAAAATAAAGGCAAGATAAACACCCCAACCAACCTGTTTTCACTTAGGGAACATATTTGTGGGCATTTACTCTGATTTTCGGCACATGGAACTGAACTTGAAACTTTTGAAACAAAAAAAAAAAAAAAAAAAATATATATATATATATATATATATATATATAAATATATATCGCACATCAGAAATAAAATATGAGGGCTTCCAGTGTTGTAATGTCAAAAGGAAGATTTCATGCAATTTAGGTTCGATAAAACGCAGACAAAATGCACTTCACCACATATTAATAGATTTCCTCAGCTAAAAGACACATGGAACCGATAACGCTCTGACAAAACCTGAGTTATTACTGTTTATGCTGACAGATAAAATGTTGAGACGGCTGCTGCGTTTTGTGTGTGAAATATATGATAATGAAAGCGCAATGATATGTGTTTAGAAAGGATATATGCCAAGCAGAGACTGAACAATAAAGATGATAGGGAGGGCGTTATTTGAAGAGGTAATGGGTAATATGTGCCATTAAATGTGGCAAGAAATGGAGGTGATTATTGTGCTGCACAGTACAGAGAATATCTTTGCATTACCTCCCAACCAAAGCAAAGGGGGAAATTTCTCATCCTGAGGCCAACACTCATATGAGCTCTTGATCTGCTGTAGATGAGATTGAAGGACAGCTCACGATGAAGGGATTGAGTGTTGTGTAATTGTAAATGATTACTGTCTTTATGCTGCCTGGTCCACTCTATCTCTCTTTCTTCTTTTTTCTCAGCTTCAGCAGCTGGTTGAATTTTTTTTTTTTTTTTTTTAATGGTTTCCGGGGCCGAAAAAAGAGCCTAATTCCACCAAATGGTGAGCAAAAGAAGAAGAAAAAAAAAGCCGCCCACTATAGATATTTCCATCCAGAGAAATGAAATATTAAACGTGTTCATTATACCCTCAATTTGCAGTTATTTCTCATTGCACACGGCCATTTTCCCATTTTCCCCGCTCTCTTATTGGCACGGCGCTCAGGGCCTTGAGAGAAATCTCTCTTTTATTATTTAAATCCATGCACGGGGGCTGAGCCAGGCGAATCATCTCACGTCTGCTAGACCACTCCCTAATTCTGATTGGCAGCTCGATACACACTTAATGGACGGAGAGAGGGTGATAACGCCTGTGACAAAGAAAAAATATCTCCTCCCTGTTATGTTTTTATTGGTAATAGGGAATATGGAGTCTGCATACAATAAAAGTTGCCTTAATAATTGGAAGTGGCAATGGGCTGTGTCCGCGGGTCTGTAGGGCTGTCAGAGCAGCGGTGTAAATTTCTTTGACATGTTTTTGTCTGGCTAAAACTTTAATGTCGTGGGTGTGACCAATTGGATGCAAATGTTGTTTTCATCCCTCGCCGATGAGATGACCTCTGTCATTTCCCCGGGGAAATCAAGCTTTTAAAAGTATTTGATAGATGTAACTACACACACATACACACACACAGGCAAAGACACACACAGACATGTACTGGCTGAAGCTAACTGCTCACACATAAATAAATACAGTGCATACTGTATGCACAAACAAATATCCACACAAGCCTGCATGTCATGGGATAGCATGTGCTCACACACACACACACACACACACACACACGGCTATGCAGCTTTATATTTTACACCGTAGGAAGTGACAATCATCCAGGCCAACCTCCTCACAAACTCAACGATGCCTGACTAACACATTCAACATGTGAATGCAGCATACGCGCTCGAACAGACAATCGATTGGATTGAAAGCGCTCTTTCATTGCAACTCTAACGGTTTTAAGCACGGAAGGTGGACACAGCACTTTCCCTGTCGGCCTGTCATAACCTCTGACGGGATAAAGGGGCCACATATCCAGCCCAGGCCCCGCTGCTTACAGACATCCCCACCCAAAAACAGACACTCACAACACTGCTTTCTGTGCGCATACATATTATGCATGTGTCTCTGTGTGTGTGTGTGTGTGTGTGTGTGTGTGGACTTCTGTATGTGCGTGTCGCACGGATAATGCTGCATGCGAAGGCCAGCTTTAATATAGGTCTGGAATAACGGGCTCTTTTGTACATTGTGAGGCAGCCAGCATCTGAGACCAATAAAATAGTGGCCCTTGGGTCACTGCTTGAAGGATGAAGGAAGAAGATATAATCATACACAGAGGACACAACACCTTTTTTGTGCTTTCTCCGCATATTTGGGTGCGCAGAGAGTGCAGGTCCTTCATAAGTTTAATATTTTCACAGTATGACCTTTTGTCACTAATAGAGTGGCTCGCCAATAAGCGTATATTGTATCTTTAGGGGGTGCAGCCATATTAGTGCGGCAATTGAAGGAGGAGGAAGACTGGCCACACGAAAGACACATGGTGTTAAGGCGGATACAGACAGGAAACACGTGTGTTCTTATGGGCGAGGATGCGTGCCTGCATGTGCATGATTGTGTGTTGGTGTGTGAGGCTGCATATGTGTTGGAGAAGAGTGTGCGCACGTATGTGTGTGTGTGTGTGTGTGTGTAATTTTTTTTTTTTGCAATATATCTCATAATGACATTTGGAATGTCTCTGGAAAATGGAGCCTAAGCCAAGGAGGTTGACAGTCAGAAACCACAAGCTGGAGTTAAGCCTCAGCATTGCAGTGAACCATATGCTAAACCCATGTCATGCCCAACTCCAAAGATCCAGCGGCAGCTATTGACTAAAGCCTTAAGATAAACATTGCAGGGAAAATAATTTGAGGCTTTTTGGGGGTAATTTGTTTGATAAAAGGCACTGGTTTTCAGTTTGCGGAGATGAGAAGATGGGCCCTGTTTCTTTTTGTAAATGTGCCATGTTGTCTTAGTGGCAATGATGTCTCATTATCTTCTATTAGGCCCATGTGCAGATGTGCTCCTGACTGATGTTCTGCAGGTTGCAATATCCCTCGTGGCTTTCCACGCCATGATGTAATGGAGCTGTAACTGTTCCGCCCCTCGGACTTTGTATCAGTGTGATTGGTCAGCGGGGGAATGCGGCCTGTGCTACCAGCACCTGTTGTGAGTGACTCCCGCAGTCTGAGACAAGCACTTTATCCCCTGTCTCCCCAACAATCATTACAGTCAGCTTACTGGGTTATTACTGAGCAGCCTTAGCACGTTTACACTGACTGCCAGATATCCTTGTGGGTGTATTCTTCATCTGCTTCTTGATGTTATTTTCTTCAACCTATTTTATCCCTTAGGTTGCAAAGACAACTTCTCTTTATTTAGGGCAGGTAATAATTAGAGCAGACGGGCTGTTTGATTTCCACCTTGATAAAAAAGCCTTCACAATATAGTCAGAGAGTGTAAATACATACCCGCTCTTAGTTTGGCTCCTTTCATTTGAATCATTTGTTCCTGCCTCTTTTTGAAAAACAGGTTGTTGTGGTGTTTGTGCCTCTGTGTGCGTGTGCGCCCGTATGATAGTGTCAGTGCGATGTCTTTCGAGCGTGCATGTGTCAGTGTTCCTCTGTGGTTGTGTTTTTTTTTTTTTTTCTTCTTCCTTTTTCTCTCCACCAGTAGGTGTGTGTGCGTGTGTCTGTGCGTGCGTGCATGGAGGTTAGGTTTTTTTGATCTTAGTGGGAAGACGTGAGTTGCCCTGGGCTGTGAGGCTCATTAGGTATGTACTCCTCTGAATGCGAAAGTATTTGTTAAACCACATGACAAGAATACCTCTCTGCTGCAACAGATGTGCTGTAATTAGAGAGGGCTTAAGTTGTCTTAGAGCTGTGTGGAAAGTCATCACCAGCTGATAAGTTTACAACACTACCCTACCCCTCCCACATGCACACACGCGTAAACACACACACACAAAGCTAATCAGGCAGACAAACGCAACTCAGACAAACACGCATCTGACAAAAGAATGACAAATAACATTAAACGCACATACTCGCTCCAAAGTTTGTATTGCAGCAAAACAACATAAACTACTCAGGTGTTGGAAGGAACAAATACCAAACACACGTTTGGGATTTAATTTACACAGCATACATGAGCATACATGTCCACTTCATAATCATCTATCGAAGGGCAAAGGCTTTTTGACAGCCACCATCACTTGAGCCCACAGCAAACACACTAAACTGTAATTTAGTTGATTATATTTACCCTGCTAATTTGCTATCTTTGAAGAAACAAAGCAAATAGCGTTGTCCTGTGGGAATTTTCCGCTGATGTTCGTTTAATAACAGAGTTTACTGTTGGCAAGTTTTACGGCTGGAGTCATACATCTTTGGCCCTGGAGATAATGAGTGCAACTGATCAGAGTTATTATCTATTCTGCAGTGAATCAGGAAGATAATGGCCTATCTGTCAGCATGGGGCCTCTATAAAGCTATTAACACCTTTTGTTGTCCCCCTCCAGTTCTCCAAACGTGCTGGGCAGTTCAAAAAGGCAAACAAGGCAATCTCTTAGCTTCA
Organism: Echeneis naucrates; assembly: GCF_900963305.1. Classification (NCBI taxonomy): domain Eukaryota; kingdom Metazoa; phylum Chordata; class Actinopteri; order Carangiformes; family Echeneidae; genus Echeneis; species Echeneis naucrates. The sequence continues at coordinate 24,798,375 of NC_042513.1, read as the reverse complement.
CCCAGACCCCTCATTTCTCCTGCTACAAGCGCAACATATGTGGCAACACAAATGATTTCTTTGTCTTCTATTTGGATCCAGTTGATATGTATTTGGGATGGATTCCAGGTTGTGCCTGGACCGTGAATGCATCTTAAATGCCTCTCAAGTTATCACTTGTGACTGCATTCCACTTGCTTTTTTAGAAACCGACTCATTTTTTAAACCTCTCCTAAATCAGCCAAATGTGGAGGTAAAGGAAGAAATTCAACACTGTGTTTTAAATTACTTCGAGACAAAGTTGATGAGGCTCACCATCACAGTTGTCAGACATGCACTTGCGCTCCTCCTACGTACACTATGAACAGCGTGCGGCTTCGATGCACTTGAGCATATTACATGTGGGCTGGGCAACTGGATCTCAAAGCATCCTTAGTACATTCAAACCTGCTCTGAAATATGTACTAATGTGACATGATCAAGCAAGATTGATTCTTGAAGTATGAACAGAGCCGCACATAAACATTCAATCAAAGCTTGACACAGCCTTTGAATAAACATCAAAAACCGGTTTTAATTTGCTGTAGACACAAATGTTGTGAACCTCAAATTACCGGATTGTTTCATAAAGCAGGCCGGTTTGAACCACACACTCACATGTGTCCAGTGTGAGATGTTTATATTGTTGAAGGTTTTCAGCAGCCACATTAGCATTGATGAAAGCATCGAGCATCTCCGACATCCGGCCAGCCAGGGACCAGAGCTGTGGACGACCTATCTTCATTTCCCACTCTCTCTTTCCCCACCCTCACACTTCAGCTTTCTCTCTTTCCACCCCTGCCTCCCCTGTACCAACGTCACTCCCCCTCCTGCTCACAGAGCAGAAGCCCCCAGTGGCTCCCTCCTTCCCTTTCTTTTTCTCTCTTTCCTCCCTCTCATTCTCTCACTTCTGTCTGTGTTGCCTTTGGCAAATTGGCAAATTGTGTTTTACTAACGTGGGTACATGTGTTAAGTGGGGATCAATTGTTTGTTTAACAGGGTGCCTCTATTAGACTGGGAGGGTGTAATTAGTGGTGAGGCCTTTTCTTAATACAGGCAGCATCAGTGTGTGGGAGGGAGAAGTGCAGGCTGTCCAATCAATGCCAAATCTCAAGGAAAGATCGGCTACAGTTTGGTTTAGGGAAATTAAATTTGTGATAAATCTCATTGGAGGGAGTGGAAGATCCGCTTCCAGTGAAGTTGTCCTCAGTGTCCTACTGTGCATAGTTGGTTCCTAGCCTAGAGCTAAAATCAGCTATCCATAATGAACCTGCACAGGGCACGGATAAAAGCCCCTTAATATCTGATTATTCCCATTGCTGTTTTACTCTTTTACTTTGTTCGGATAACAGACACTCTTTGAAAATCCTCATACCTACTGTGGGCTGCTACGAGGAGCTGTGCCAGGAAACTGCCAACAACAGAGAAACAAAGCAAATACTGCCTATAACACCCCACCCCCCTTCCCGACATCCCCCACACAACTGTGTATCCCCCCACACAACTGTCACACACATGCAGAAAGACTCACAACACACATACATGAAGGACTGGTTAAACACTTCCACTAGTTTGAAAATCAGACTGCAGGTATCAAGGGGAGATGTACACCATGTGGGACACAAGCTGCTCTAAAGACGGACGATTTCCACTGACTTAGGCCGAACATATGAGCCGTAGGCTGCTCTCCTATTGTTCCAGGGCCTTTGCATTGTTTTGAATGATAAAACCAACAGTGAAAGGGCAGGACAGATAATGTCTGTACATGTGGGGTCAGCACGCTGTTAATGGACTACAGCAATGCAGTTTTATGTCTGCAAGTTTGTGTATACATAGTAAGGACCTGTGACTTTTGTGTATGTATGTGTGTCTATCTGTCTGTGTGTGCGCGTCCAATCGCCTCAGGACAGACTAGATCCTATTGGCAGCTCTGCTTGACAGAATGTCACTAACCCTGTGGCATGGATGTTAACAGGGAGAATTATGGATATTTTGGACATCTGATCCTCACAGATACGAGACACTTAGCAGTCGAATTCTCCAAGTGATTTTGTGGGAAGGCGTAAGAATTTGTTCTCCAGGCTGCTTTTGTTTTTTTTTGTTTTTTTTGCTGTATATGAATATCATCAACGGTGGCTGAGGAACAGAGGCTGAAGAGGCAGAATGCCTATTGATGTGAATGCCGTTGTTGACGAAGTAAATTAGACAAATATTTCCCTCTCTTTCTTTCTTTTTCAATAAAAAAAGGTTTTCATGAGCAAGGAACTCGGGCTAATTGTATGCTCCAAACAAAATCGCATTTGGCATGTTCTCAGACTGCTGTCAAACATGGTGCTGCAGGCAAATACAAGTATACTCACTGTGACTCCAGTTATCTTCATTAAATGGCATCCATGTCAGATCAAAGAGCTCGTGAGTCACAGCGTGAGCACATACTTGTTTTTTAAAGTTCCTTTAAAAACAAGTAGTAAACACAGATATATGAAAATAAAGCAAGCAAAGTATGCAAAACTAATCCTGTGATACCGTCGGCTGGTTGCAGGCGACAGTATATTTTGGGCAGTGAACGAGTCAAAAATGTGATAGCCAGCCCAAGGCAACACAAACTTTGGGACTTTTTATGCTGTAGTTATTCACAAACACGCAATTGTGTATGCAACATCATATTAAATTCTTTTTCTGTTTTTATAGTGGATTTATTTAGTGCTCAGTTTGTTTGAATTGCATAAATTCTGTTGCAAAGTGTTCACTTCTCCAAAACATCAAATTAAAGAGATGAAATCAACTAATAGGCCGCAATGTGACTATAAATACTGTCAATTAAATTATATTGGGCCGTTAATGTCCTCAATATCTGAACTGTTGCCCCACCCCTGATAAGGAGGTATAAAATGTTCTACACCTTGGGGAAGCTGTCAGCTCAGCTCTCTGTCGCTCCTTCAATTCGGTTCACGCATCATAACGAGATACCAAGCGCTCAGCGGATACTTCAGCAGAGTGTAGTCCGAGTGTGTGTGCTATGCTAATGGCAGCTGCGGTGTGGCAGTAGACACGGTACTGAGTGTTGAACAGTCTCGGGAGCTGCGTGCCAGCTGATCTTGTACCCCCTCAAACTCCAAACCTGGCTATGGCAGCCATTGTCATCGCACCCCCCCCCGATTGTACACACCAGCTAAAGGGCTTCAATCCAGACAAGTTGCCTGAGACAGCAACCAGCTCACGGACTACTAGTTATGCTATCCTAAGAATGGTGCGGTGCGTGGATGATTTGCATACACCACAACACACAAGGAGTTGGTGTCATTTACATTTTGCTCATTTAAAGCTCACTCACTGCCTAACAATGGCAGTATACAAGAATTATGAGTTGCGTATAGACACAGATAAACATGTACGTACACACACATTCAGACTCGCACATTCACTGCCCCTCTCTCTACATATCAACACAGCGCACTGAATAATAATGCCAAAACATAACAATGCATACAAATGAATAAGTGCAGATAAATTGCTCCCAAAACTATTTATTTGCAAGAGAACGCTGGGCAACGGAAGAGAAAGGGACATTTCCATAGGAAACACCAAGCTAGTTTTACTTTCATCACATTACCAATCTAAACAGCTCAGCCATTCTCCAACTAAGCAATAAGTGGCAGAGTGACATTCGAGTGGGGCCGCCCCTTCTCATCTATTGTCGTGGCTTTTGAAGTTCCTTTTCAGGTCATTAAGCTCCATTTCCCATTCACAGAGAGCTTGTGTGGCGGCCGTTTGAGCGCAACAATGGGCCCTAATGACTTAACGCTTCTGTTTTCATTCTCCACCTCTCAGCCACCCCGCTTCCCCCTTCCACCTCTTTACCCACTTCTCTATTCGCCCTCACAATCGTCCCCTTGACCTCTTTAACAGTGGCTTGCACCCCTCATTTGGCTGCCCACGTTTTTTATGGGGCATTGTAATGAGCTGCAGCTGTGAGGTAAAATCTGGGTGTAATGTTAACCCAGGCAGAGGAGGATGACCTGCTAGAGTAGAGGTCAACACATTGTCTTAGCGCCAGGTCTGGGGTCTATTGGAGGCTGTAAAGGCTATTTTGTTAAGCTATAGCATGCTCCAGGAGCATCTTCCTACCCTTTCACACACACATTTCTTGAGGTAGAATTGTCAGATCCCACCCTTTGATAAGTTTGGTGAATGGGCTCATCGTTGTTTGTGTGTTAAAAGCGTTTAATTAGCGAAACCTCGACAACTGATGCGCCGACGAGAGCCTATAAATCGTGGTGGTGTGGAGCAGCGAAGGGATTCTCAGCACACCTGTAGCGTGATGTCTCTGTTTGCACTATTCTGACACGGACGACCACTTCAAAACTAATTTTGAACAGCCCACTGTTGTTGTCACTGTTGCAGATTTATGGAGCCAACTGCGGCCAATCACACATGCACATTCCTAAACCTGCATGTAAAATTTATAGAGGCAAGCAGGGAAAATACACAAATGCACAGTGGAGCATAAGCATACCACGGCGAGTCATATATTTACTCATTACATCAAATAGGTGAGCCGCAGTGGCCTTTTTCGAACAGAGCTGGTCAGGGCGCAGCAGTTTATCGTCTTCCCACTGCGAGTGGCAGGCAAAGCAGTAACCCGAGCTGAAAAAACAAAAGGCACAAAGCCAATCGGCAAAATCAACCTGACCCCTGTCACTCTCTCTCTCTGCAACTGGCGTAATCTTAATTGAATCAGCCTTACAGAAAGATGTTGACACTGAGAGATTGCACAAACCTGGGAGGCCGTGGCATGCCAGAGGAAGTGCGGGGAAAAAAAATTGGATAAAAAAAAGTTGCCCCACCTATTCATTAATGTGTCCTCCGATGTCCCAATCCCCCATTTCTCACTGTCTCAAGGAGATAATGCACCCCCCCCCACCACACACACACACACACACACACTCCCACTCCTCGACAGCCCGGTGAATCACTCATTGTGGTCAGTTGAGAAGACCTCCAATTTTTCAACCAATGTTGATAGAACTGGACACCAGACTGTCCACTCTATGTCAAACATCCCAGCCTCCATGTGCTGTCGTCTTTTTCCTGCTAAAATGGTTCATCTTGTTAGGTCGGTTAACATCAGTGAAATAAAATGATGGCGGCTTCACGTGAACGGCCGAGGGAGGCGTGCGAAGGAGGGTGAAATCTTTGCTCCGGGTTTAACGACATGTTTGTTTTCATGAGGTGCATTGATTGGCTGAGTCATCCCCATGGGACCCATCCATCATGGCGCTCTCCATTGTATCCTTATTGGCACCCCATTGTAACATGTCTAACCTTTCAGAGTCACTAATAATCATCTCAACCCTGAACAGTATCACAGGAATTATTGATGTTATGTTTCTCATGCCATTCCTTCAATTGCTTATCCATACGGTGGCTCAATCGTGAGTCAGTTCTTCGTTTTTTTTCGTGTATTCTGCATCTTATTTCAAATTATGCTGGTGGTAAATACATAGTATAAAATATATATGTCAGTATTACACTTTGGGGGCAGGAATCCTTGTAATGAAGCATCTTAGTCAATTAAATTGACATTATTTATAAATTCCTCAGTCTGTTCTGTTTACCGTCTAGAATCTCAGGATTACAGAGTTCTTTTGGTCACTTTACAAATAAGCTTGGTCTGTTATTAGTCCGACCACATCTGCTTCTAACAGTGCTAGGTTTTGGATTTTAAGAACTAAGATGGATGGTAAACATCCCAACGAATGCCACCAACAAGGTTATCCATCCTGGTGGAAATGTCTGCTAATGTGATGAGAGGTGACAGAGTTAGGAAACACCCTACTCCTGGCTTGCCCAGATCTACATATGAATGGCAGGCTGCTCCATGCAGGTGGCATGCGATAAGAGGCCTAATCTAGATGAAAGACCCCGGTGCAGGCCTCCCTTATTAGCTCTGATGAAGCCAGGGTGTGAGTAGAATGCTAATACCCAGATCCCTCCCTTCGTCTCCAGTCTGGTTTCCAAAGCTCACTCCCAGTGTCACTGCTAACAAACAATTGTTGTTGTTTTTTTATTTGTTTGTTTGTTTGGGTTTTTTTTTTGTTGTTGTTGTTGTTCTTCAACATCAAAAAGTCAGATGGCCAGTTTTGGATCTGCTGGACGAAGGACGTGAATGTTAGAATATCATTATTTGATCAGGCCTGCCTCCGTCACCATGTAGTGCCCATGTCCTGGACAAGAGCAGACATGCCAGATTCCGCCTCGGGGCAACTGTCATGCATTATGCATGTGCATTATTCATACAATTATTGATAACGCTTTTCACATTGGTGATTATTCATTCATTAATTACTGCATCCCCCGGCGTGTTAGCATTAAAGATATTGTTATTAATGTCAAGCCATTTGAAGAGTGTCTGTGTTCCCAGTGGCCCGTGTCTCCCCGGTACAGCTGAGTGGGAGTTTGGACAAGGTTGGAGCGGAAAGGGAAGGAGTCATACGAAGAGCGAGGGAGAGAAAGAGGAGCCCCACCAGCTCAACCTAATAAAGGATGTGCAAATGTTTGTCAAACCTGTTTTGAGGGATTGTAGTCCCAGTGCTGTAGAGGTTGGAGTGGGAGTTCATCCTTAGAGCGGTGCTTTAGCGTGGGATGCTAACAGGGCAGAGGCTGAGGCGTACCCTGGAGCATCTCCGATGCCAGGCGTGGTGTCTGATAGCAAGGCTGCTGCCTGCTCCCTCTCCTCTAGTACACCCCTCCACTGCCCTGAATCTCTACCATCGGTTTGATAGATCACATCCAAGAACACGAAGGGTAGGTCAATGCATCAATGCTAACCTAAATAATTAATTCTGCATGTGTACATAATCTTAATTAAAGTTAATTATTCATAGTCTCTCTACCACAGGCGCATTATTTTTTCAAACAAGAAGAGGTCAAAATGTATAGAGCTGAGTATAGAGCTGGGGCACTTATGGCAAAGGTATAAAATTGAGGACGTGTTGGGAAAGTTTTGTGGAACAACCAGCATTGTTGCATGCTATTTACATTCAGGTGTTTATCTGGGTGTATTTCTCTTTCGTCATTCCTTCTGTGTTCATTGATATAGTATTTTCCTACAGTCAATACTCCAGCAAGGTTTTTCTCATTTACAGCTTCGTCTCTTTGTGTTCACAGACAACAGAATAGAAAATATGGAATAGTGACTGAAACACAGCCGATTGGGATTTCAGTCAATTACAGTTAGCAGTCTACTAAAATCCTGATTTTATCAGCAATACATAAGATGTGTGATTTTTTCTTTTCTTTTCTATCTCCCTCTCTTTGATATGTGTGTATTTGACCGTACCTGCATTGTAGCATGATGCGTCATCTCTAAAACTGGTGACTAATGTGTTAAGTTGGCTGCACTGCAGGCTGTCAACACACCCCAATGAAAAGTGCTTGCGCCAATTAATTTTGATAGAGCAACAGCCAATGGGGAAATTCCAGACTCCCACATACAGCTGACCAACGGTGAAAATATGATCAGTCAGTCAGGGACATTCACAGTTGTATGACTGGTTGGGAATTTGCTGTCCAGCCAACAAATGGGGAGTCGATTTTGAATGGTTCTTAATAAGTTTTGCACACAGCAGGAGGCAGACAGTTGTGTTCCAACACGAGACATGAAAAACAAACTTTTGCTTTTGTCAGAAAAATTGTGACAAAAACCAAAGTGATATTTTTCTGATTCATTTTCATCATCGTCAAGGTAATTATTTTGTTATTGAACTAAGCAGTACGAGTTAAATGCTACATTATTTGACTATTTGTCACTAAAACTCAAAACGCAAAATAGAAAAGAAGAAATGTCTTCCCATTCTTAGGCTGTTCTTTAAGAAACGGAAACACATTACTGTCACATTTCCTGCCGATCACTGTGCACAACAGAGAAAGCCAAACAGAGAAAGGCTCCCGGGAATCCACAACCTCATTTGTTCCTCCATACCAAACTGTGATGAGGTTGGACGACGGGATATGTACCATTGTAGCTAAGCATGATTACTGGCTTAGCGAACAATCTGGTGGTCCGTGCATAGCGGAAAAGGAAACGAGAAAAAAGAAAAATGTCCAACATTCCAGTGTTAGTGTCACATTGCCGTGGTATTCCTCCAGTTTGATCCCCATTGAATAAAGACCAAGTCTAATGTATTTCTAAAGCGGGACCATATTGTCTGTTTCGTGCTTGAAAGCGTCTGACCTCTGCGTCAACTATTTAGTGAATCAACATTCTCATTCCAAGATCCTTTGCCCCAGCTGAAACATTAGGCCCTCTCAGGGCTGAGGCTTTCTGGGATGTTTCCAGTCTAGCCGCCAGCGGGGCTCGTCCGGGGACTGCTGGAGCCAACATAGCGATCCAGTTACTCTTCTGTGTGTTGCATTACAAAAAGAGCACATTTGGTTCCGCTAATCAGCTGTAATGTTATTGCCATCGATAAAGTGTGTGAAACATCATTCTTGAGAGATATTCCTCAAGTCATTTAGCCTGGTAATTGACTTTTAAAGCAGTCTGGGCTGTGGAGTGATACTACAGACCAGGTGGGCTGGGATAGAAATATATCTATCATTTCTTTGTGCGTGTTGATGTGATGGGATGGTGCGAGAGATCGAGAGACAATGATGATGGGAGGTGGAGACAGACGTCTTCCAGCTCCCCAAAAATTGGAGCATCTTTTCCCATTCACTCTCTCTTCCCATGTGTTAGTTTCAAGCAGATAATGCAGAAAGCTCCTCTCCTGAGCCGAGAAGGCAGTGTATTGATTTTGTCTTAGATGAGGTCTCTGAAACCTCATTTACTCTCGTTGTCATCATGGTGGAACATCAGTGTCTGACATGCTGCACCCTTTTGCCCCCCCATAGCTATCCCGGCAGCCATCTTGGAAACTGTTGAGGGATGCTAATGTGTGTGAACATTAGTGCTGTCCTCTTCCAGTAACACTGTTGACAGAGCACTTGCATGATAAGATGTATGAGGTCAGATAATGTTGCTGCTGACTAACCATTGTGCTATCTAAATAAAGCCCTGTGTTTAAGCCCTGATCTGCTCTTATTAGGTTACAGTGCAAACACAGGGGAACGTCCCAGGTGGACCTGCCATCTTGGCATGTGGGTCACAGTGAAACACGGCACTCCTATGCCCACAGGTCTTTGGGTGTTTGATGAACCATGGACGATGGCGTCCAACTTCCCTCGCTCTTATAATTATAAGTTATGGATTGTTTAATAAGCCTTTGAGTGACGGGGCCGGGATATTACAGCTATCAATTAGATTTCCATTTCCCAGAGGCATCTACAAATCAAGAGCAGACAAGTCATGAAGCTTAAGAAAGCGTACATGGATTTTTTGGTGTTGTTGTTGTTGTTTTAATCTATGTAAGGCTGGCATAATCAAACCAAACATGATACATTGTGTGAGCAGGCTCTCGCTTAGCTCATAGCACCACCCTGCTTTCATCAGGAAACAAAGCCTGATTGACACCAAAAAGCATGTGAAACAAACCTGCCCACTGACTCTGACTCACACAAAGAGCACCTCGCAGTGCACAGCCCTCTTAAAAGAAACTCAAACAATTACACTCCTCTCAGCCAGAGGGCAGAGATTTCTATGTATGTATAAATGGCAGTTGGGATTTTATTTATTTTTTTTTTTTTTTCATTAAACAGGGTGAAATTATGCACAAAGACGTGATTCTACGTAATTAAACTAATTAAAGAACATCATTAATAAAATATCAGTAAGCCAGCTGTTTACAGTGTGTGTTGGGGCCTGGGGATGTGAGGAGATGGGAGGAAGACAGACAGTGTGTTTTTAATATGTGCTTTTAAGGGCTCCCTGTGGTGGAGGCCTTCTCCAGGGACAGGGGGCCCCTTTAACAGTCCCCACGGAAAAAACAACAGCAAAATCAACAACATCCTGAAACAGCTAAATACTTATTGTGTAGAGAAGAAAACACATATATATTTCAGTTAACAGATAATTTATTCTCAGCTTGAACTGACAGGAAGTTGCCACAAGCTCAGTTTTGAAAAGGATTTCATAGCATCCAAAAATATCTATACACACAACCTCTCCTACACACATCACCGGTTAATTAACATTTTTAGTTCATTTAATTGTCTTATTTATAATACAGGTTTTGCTCTTATTATTTATGAAAGAAACATATAGCTATACATTTGAAGTAATAGATTGTGTCTGGTTTTGTAAACTGGTTTTATTACATTTTCTTTGGTTTGATTTTTGAATAATAACTTTGGTTGATATTTAATTTGATTTAATTTGGTTGATATTTATATTTATATCGAGAAAAGTGTCCTTCCCCTTATGTCTTCGCTGGTTTAGTGCAAAAATTCTACACAATTTCTGTTTTAGTGTACGAAGTAGTCTTCAGGCAGGTCCAATCCTGCCATAACTCAGACATCAAAAGTCTTTAACAATGTTTTTGTCATGTCACTTACAATGAGAATGGGCTTTTTCTAAGCTAATAAATGAGGGATGACTGTGGTGATAGTCGACATGCTGATAAAGGAGCAATGGACACAGTGAAACAGAGCCCAATTAATAATGCATTTGTGTCTGACTGTCTGGCCCCAAGGACAGGGCAGCTGAAAAATGGAGGTCATATGTCCTCCTCAAGTGGTCAGTGATCCCTCTGTGCCACCCACTCAGTGTTCCATGTCCAGCTCCGGCACACTTGCGTATCTAAAGTAAATGTGGGCAATATCTGTATAAAAAAGGGGAAATACGACGTACATTTTATTTGTACATGTCACGTGCTCCCACACTGTGGCTGCGCACGCATATCAAATAATCAAATCCATTTTCGTTTCCTCTCAACACTCAGCTAAGTGTGCACGTCGACGCACAAATGCTGACACACACGGCGTGATGGCGAGTCTGTGTGTCTCTGTGACGGATGGTCGTGGAGGTGACCTCTCTTAAGAGCAGTCACTGGTGAGGGTCCGCTTGTGACCCTTGGCCACTTAGGCACATTAATCACAACCCTCTCCTTCTCGCTTTTATCAGCCCTGCTGAAAGCTACTGTCCAGCCTCCACCCCCACTCCCTGCTTCATCACCTCTCCGCTTTAGCCATTCATAAGGCCCTCATCAACTTCAGACCGCAGGTATCACTCCATCACTACACATTTATCAGGGGCTGGCCTTATCAGCCAGCAGGGCCTGAATTTGGAAATGGGATCCCTGCCACTGATAAGGACGGCCTGGATTATCCCTGGCTCTCCTTCATCAGATAGCCACTGAGGAATGGTAGCAGGCCGGAACACTCCACCATTGTTTTGCAGCGGTGCTGATTGAAGAAGCGGTGAAGGGGGGTGTGACCGGGAAATACGTCTGCTTATGTGCACACATGCAAGTATATATATTCATAAATGGGCGAGTGTGGTGCTGACCCAAAGTCATCAGTTGGGGGAGGGGCTACAGCAGTCCACGCTATCAGCTGACAGAAAATTCAACAACTTTCTTGGTTGGCGCCGACGCTCACATCTACAAATGTGTATGTGCATGCAGACAATATTAATTGAGACTGACATCATACTGACATCACACACACATACAAACACAATATCACACAGATTTTCATACAAGTGCACATGATGATAAGCACACACACACAGGCCCGACGCACAAAGCACTCTTTCCTTAGCATGTGTTCAAACTAAAATAGGCCATTCCTAATTAGGACCTCACAACCTGAGCTGTTTCTTCAAAGGCTGCCGCTCCTGCGCTAATCTGAGGCATCGCTTCATTATGAATTCTTCAAAGTCCCACCCAGCTGTCAAGCAAGCTTGTTGAGAGGGCCGTTATTAGTGCGGCTAGTACAGCAGGCACAAAGCCTGGTCTGTTGTTCTCTGTTGCTCCCAGCCTAACACAAACACACAAACACACACACACACACATACTGGGGTGAACACGCTGACCTGAGATGAGTTCGCCATCCTCTGATGTGCTCAGGTGTGTTGAATCGTACACAGTCTTTACAAAGGAGTATTGACACAACCAGGAGGGTTCCTGTGAAATCCCTTGTACCCAGAGAGAGGCCCGCTGCAGCTTATCTTATCAGATGCATTATTAGCTGCGATTGGTAAAACTATCAAAAGAACGTTAGCTGACAAAAGAGGCCCTGTCCAGTGCCTGTAATAAAGAACACCTCTATTGGCCGTTAAGTGATTTATATGAGCATCTTAAGGTGGCTTTTGGTCGGGCTTTGATAACGCACAGAGGCATGCCTATGTGTTGTTGACACGCTCAGCTCAGAGTATGAACTCTAACTGCTACGCACACACAGTCAGAAAAAACTAACACAACTGCCCGATACAATGGGCCCGTGTAAGTCATGTCACAGACAACTTATATCTGCTTTTATCACACAGCACAGGGAGCACACAGGAGAGGGTTCTGTCCTGCAATGGTGTGTGATGTGACTGGTTTGAAAAAATAAATACATAAAAAAATAAAATAAAAAAAAACCCAAAAATAATTTCTCTCACCATCCACAAAGTATTTATCTATTCGCTTGTGAAAACTGAGCATTTTTTTTCTCTGACAAAAGAAAATCTCCTAAACAGATGGCAGTGATACTAGGTGGAAAAATAATGGAAGCCAACTCCTCATTTAACATTTGTACACATGATGTAAGGGACCTGTGAATTTCCTTTTTGTCCGCTCAGATGTTTGAAGTACACAGAAGGAGGAGGAGATCGTGAACTACTCTGCATGCCTCTCTCAGATCACAGAGCTGTGACAGGTAAAATAACCACTCTCTCTCTCTCTCTCTCCCTCTCTCTCTCTACTCCAAAACCTGCAGCACATTGGCAAAACAAATCCAGACTGCAGCACATTCAGAAATAAAAAGACATCTCTGAAGTACAAAATGGTCTGGCCTTTAATGTACCTCAACTTGCACTGAAGAGGGAGTTACTCGGCAGAGACTTTGTTGTGCGTGGGGTTAGGCAAAATTGTTGTCCACATAGCATAGCATAGTCTACATACTTGCTTGGCACTGAAACTGAAAACCAGCAAAAGATCAGCAAATACAACTTCAACTAAAGTCATCGCCGGTGAATTATGTACAGAACCAATAGTAATTCAATGATAACTGTGTTGCATTCTCCTCCTCTCTATGTACATCAGAGATAAGTTATGACACCCAATCCTGCTCCAGCTTTTAAACCCGCTGCAGCTTTCATTGCTTTCTCAGCAGGATTGCATTGATCTTCACGCTCCTTTATCTTTTAACCAAATCGCATAAAGCTTTTCTGTCAGCGAATAAAAGCAAGTTGCCAGGCGTACCTCCAGATGTTTATTTACAATTCTCGCGCTCAATATAATTTCAAACACACTCTAGCGCCAGTGCTAGCCTCATGATTAGTTTCAGAAAACCGCCATTTTCCAGACAATGCAAACAATGTTGCTTTAAATTGTTGAGTTCTCTGATAAAACAAACAAGGACAACAACTGTTCTTTCTCTCGGCTTTGAGCAGGATTTTCGATGGGGGTTACTATACATGAGGGGGTTCGGTTACAAGTCAAGTTCTCACTTCAAACTTTATTGCAAGAGCGTTGACAGAGAACAATTCCTCTAAATAGTTCCTTGTATCTTGTAGATATTTAGGCACATTATTTCTCTTGTGCCAGTGATATGTCACTTTTTTTTAGAATACATATATAATATTTATTTTTCTGTTTTCTCCTCTGTTGCTTGTCACCGTCATGCTAACTGGTCCATGAACAGTTGTGATTAAATTAATACACTTTATTTGTAAAGTTGCCAAAAGAAAAAAAAACATAAACATGTGATTGTCAGTTGTCCAGATGACTTTTCTCAGTTCAAAACTAAACTTTTGGGATAAAATGACCACATAAAGAAGATGATGGACCTAGCTTTTCCAACACAATCTGTTATTCACAGTTACACATGGATGGAAAGATTTTACTCTGTGTTTTTCTGTTTAGGTCATCGAGTTAGGTTGTAATGATGCGCACTGAGCAGAAGCACCGCGGTGGTGGCCTTGATTATGGTCACCATGACAGGACTTAGTCATTACTGGCACTTGACCCAACAGTTTTGAAATCATAAGCTTGCCCATTTAACCTTAAGGTTGACACTGACCTGTGTGGTTTTTGTTTTTGCTATGGAGACCGGGGCATAATAATAGTATCTGACTTCCCTGACTCCTCACACTGCCTGGTATGGTTGGGTGCGTTCATGCATGCAGACAGCTAAACAGATTTTAATTGCTTCTCCGAATAGCTTTGCTAGTGATATCTAAGTATGTGGCGTTGGTTCTCAGGCACACTCGAACAGGCCTGCCCAAGAGATCACTCTCTGTACACACATGGAGACACCAATAATATGCGTACACCCAGAACACAATGACACATTAATTCAAGCACACAGAAAGGTTAAAGATAAATGTCGTGAAAGCAAGCTCTCTGCAGGATCACAGGAGCCACAGAGGAGCGGGTGCAGGCATTTGAAACATGACTCTGTGACTTTTTAAGTGAACATTATCTTGTTTCCCTAACCCCAAATCCAAAACTTAGCCCCCTTGAATGACAAGAGCCGGTGTTGGCACGTCTCCGAGCGCTTGCTCCGACATAATTTTTTTTCCACTCCAAAGATACGATCAAGTCCCATGCTTGCTGCAGAGAAATATCAGAAATATCAGGGACATGAAATACTTGTTAAGCAGCTCACTGTCACAGGCTGGGCCTTTGATTGTTAACCTTGACAGCGCACACACTACTCACAGTCTTTCACACATTTGGCGAGACCAATATGCTGAACTGAGACAAGCCACGGCGTCATGAGACTGCGCCTATGGAGCGGCTGTATCACGCTCAAATCTCCATTTAATCGCCAATCTCAAGTTACCCCACACTTAATAAACAGCAGATTAGTGCATTCTTTGCTATGCCCGACACACATTTCCGCTTCAGAAAACCCTGTGGGGAGCAAGTCCCATAGTTGGCATAACCAGCCATGTTAAACGGTCAGGACAAGGCACATCATCTGCTCCGCATCGAGCGCTCGACTTCAAAGATTTGCTCGGTCAGTTTGCGGCCATTGTTTTGGAGAAAACTCAGCCGCCTCTTGCCCTTATGCCAACATGACTCCCTCCTCGTTGGAAAAATGATCTCCATAACCTTTTGTCTGGAGTTCGTCTGAGCCCCATTTGGCAATATGCGCATTGTTCTCGTACACAGTGAAATGACAGTGAGGGAGAGAGAGCGCAAGAGGCACAGTGTAAATGCATGCTGTGTGGTTGAAATTAGTGTGCGGTGTGAATGACAATAGGAAAAGATGTCATATTGAAAGGTTACTTGGGTTACGCTGCCGAGTCTGTCTGTCACCTCCATGCCTTCAGGGAGCTCTAATCACTTTACCTATAATTACCTCCTCACAAAAGGCCCCGTTAAAGTTCCTGTAAAATAAACCTGATGCTATAGAGAAGAAGAGAGGCCCTTTCTTTTAATTAGGGCTATCCATCTTAACCTTGTCTACCTGAGGTGAAGTGAAGGTAGCCCGGGTCAAGCTCCCAAAATGCTCCTCTCTATTGTCTCCTCCTGCCCCTGACTGGAGCACAATGTGGGTGCTAGCCCTGCTCGCCACGACAAGCCCTTTGTTGCCTGCTCGCTGGCTCCTGGTAGGATTTGCTGCTGAATAGGTTTTTTTTACAGTGACACAATACTTGCAATTCACAATGGGAACCCAACACTGCACGCATCACTGTTGTATGTGAAACACATGCAGTGAGTGACTATAAAAAATTAAGTGTAAGCTCATATCATTTAACAGCTGTTGGTGTGACGTAACACTCCTGCTTCTGAATGGACAACTTGAGGCTTGTGGGAACAATGTTTTTTTATTGGGTGTTGCTGGAAGTAGTATCCGGGATTACACGTTTTTACACCTAATCCCCTGCTCTGCTGCTTGATACACCTCTGCACACACGCCCTATGTGTGTTAGTGTGTTGTGTGTGTTTTGCTGCGTTTAGAGTGTAGTGTTTGTGCGTCAGTGTGTCTCACAGCATGTTTTATCACCAATACGTCTTTAGTCGAGCATCAGACTGTGTTTAAAATCTGGGTCTTTCCTCCAAAAGCGACCAAAGCTGGGAGTAGATGCCTTATGATCAAAAGCAGTGTTTGTTTTTTCTTCCCGACCCCACGAGGGAGAAACGCCGAGGCCCTCGCAGACGGGCAAACTGTCTCACACTGATCAACTCTCCTGAGAGGAACGCTTTCCCTGGTGTGTGTGTTTCTGTGTTGTTTGCTACCGTTTCATTGTTCCCTCCTCATCCTTATTTTCTCCTCCCTTCCCCACTCCGTTTCAGGTGCTGCTGGCTGCTACGCCGAGCTGACACTGATGTATGCTGTCACCCCTGCTGCAGCTGGAGGTAGAAATGAAGCACACATCCACACACAGGCTCACCTGCACACCTATAGCTGTACACACAGAGGGCTTAAAATCACAGGCCTTTGCAATGTATCTGTTTTTACTCTCTTCGTCCTCATCATCCTCGCTACCTCTGTATCGCAACCCCACTGTATCCGACCCACAGTGCGCTGCATGCGCTTTCATCTGTGCTGAGGTGGCGTGGTCGTCTATTATTCATGGGTCGTGCGATCTGAGGCGCGTGTCATATGGCAGAAGTAATAAGATGGAGTACTGGTAAGGAGATGATGAACACTGGAGAGAGAGACACAAGCCTCCCTCTCCTGTTGCCTCGCACGGCTCTCTTCACTTCATATACACATGTTGGCACACAGCACAGCTTTGATTTATGCCACAATGGATGGCCCAGAATGGGACAGCAAAACAGGTGTTGTTTGGAAAATAACAGAGACTATTCCGGCGAGTAATATATTTTGGATTTGTCGACGATAGACAGGACTTATAAAGTGGCGTATCCAATAGGTATAACTTCCATTTGATCTTTTTGTGACATTTCAAGGAGGCAACAAGTTCTTCAACACTTTCTTGAACGTTGACAGTGCATACGGGCTGACAGCCATCTTACTTTTCTAATGTTTCTCCCTCCTTGCATTAGCATTAGCAGTATCATGTCTATGCCCCCCCCACCCCCGCTGATAAAGTAGGTGTATGTATTTAATGGTGGAATTTATAACTGCACTACATGCAGGAGCAAGACTTTTGACCTCCCACAATGCCCCTCAGCCTCACACGGGGAGCGAGAGGGTGGGGGCCTTTTGAGGGTGGAAGGCAGGGCAGCTAACCAGCTGACTACTTTTGGCGTATCAGGGACCGGGCTCCGGTGTGCAATGTCTGGAGGCGACATGCGGTTAACCACCTGGCCCCGCTGTTTGACCCAATGAAGTGAGTGAGAGAGAGCAAGAGAGAGATGGAGGAAGGGGAGAGAGAGAGAAAGGACAGCCTGTACAGCCATTTGCTCATCAATGAAGGGCATCACCACCACTTAACACAGCTTATTGATCTGCAGAGCCTGCAGGGCCTCTGTTGTGTGTCCATTTCCTATTGATTATTTCAAGTCTATTCTTATTGACCGCTCTCTCTCCCTTCTAACCACCGCTCTCCTCTGTCTGCTCCACCGGGGAATTTTTTTAAACAGTCATTTGAAATTATAATCTGTGTGAGTAAATGTCATAATCGCCCCTAAGGCTCAGTGCAGATTGGCTAGAGAGCAGAGGTCTCTGAGGTCAGTGACACTGGTCAATACTGATCCATTTGTGTTATGGCCTGTGCAGTGGTCACTGCAACCAAAATGGCTGACCTCAGTGCTGTCCTCCTCTTCCACCCGAGCTTCGACACGAACTGATATCATAAACGTGACAGAGGCAATTCAGATGTTACTGTTTCAACAAAGGCGGCTTGTGTGCCTGTGTGTGTGTGTCTGTGTGTGAATGAAGAGTGGCGCATTCGCCAAATGCTCATCAATGCTTCATAGGTTAGATCATTAGATCTAAAGTGACAGCGCTACACAAGGAAGGGGAGTGGGGGTTGCTTAGATAAAGATTGGCATATTGCTATTGATTCACAGCCTCTGGGGCTTCTTCTGTGACCATGGATATAGGCTGAGGGGTTGGGGGGGGGGCGGTAGGAGTATGAATCTGACACAGGGAGAGTGATGTAACGATAGCATTTGAATAAACACTTCATTTTCTTAACTTTATCGCTTTGTATAAACCTGATAACTCGTCACCGGCCTGAGATTGAGAGTTAGGCTTCTGATTGTGCATGTCACCGCAGATCAGCATCTGTGATTCCATAACCATTAATCTCACCCATAACAACTTTTGTGCCTTGGTCATATGAGTCAGGATTTTCGTTGCGAGCGGATCGGGGTATGAAAAATTTCCGTCACAGCTCATGTCGGACTGCCAAACTCTTCAGCTGTCCTTCTGAAGCAGTGAAATAAGAGCAGGCCTCAAACGCTCTTTGATCTTTTACTGCCAGGGTCAGGGCTGAAATGACGCGTAAATGAGGGAGGAATGAGTTTTCATTTTGTCAACCTGTTCTGTTATTGTAAAGCTAAAGGGCTTTTGGTGTGACATGACAGGAGATTGTTTTAAGTGCCCACAACAGCGGAACGGCTGAACATGTTTTGGTGTCGCAGCCAAAAAGCTGTTCACCTACATTACATGCAGATATTTACTGTGTCTAGCTAACAGCTGTGGGAGATTTCACAACTCTGTTGTGTGTGTGTGTACCGCGTGTGCATTTCATCTGCACACCTGCTGGCTGTTGAACGCTGCAGAGAGATGAAGAGGAGCCTCCATCAGTGTGCGATAGGAGGGCAAAGCAGCAGTAGTAAATACTTGGCTAAAAGGGAGCAGCATCTGTAGCTGTTTACAGCACTCAGATTTCCAGAGGAGTGGAACCGGTGCTGGAGATACATAAAGGTAACAAAACATGATCATTATGGGATGCATTTGTACTAAATCGCTGTACAGAACATCTCCTTCCGAGCGCCGACATCACCCACACATTGTTCTGACTACAGAGAAAAACCCCCTGAGCTGACAAAGGCAAAGGAAGAAGTGGAGGGGAGGAAAATCAGGTGCCATATCCGTCGCTCAACTCTCGGCTTGTGTTCAGCAGTTCAATATTACACCCACTCCACCTACTTTTGATTTGAACCTGACAGTTGTTTCTGAAGCGCCGTACTCCATATCACAGGGAGGAAATGAGAGCACTGAATTCCACAAGATGTGAAAGGTGAAAAATGGAGAAAAACACCCCCCACCCCCCTGCAGAAATGAAAAAAAAAAAAAAAAAAAAAAAAAAACACACCCAAACACAGAGTGAAAACAAATACATAAATAAATAAATCAACAATAGGAGCTGCGCCTGAGAAGGGAAACATTGCGAAAAAAAATTGCAGTGTGGAGATCTTAAATTGCGGTTGTATCAATAATTTAGTTACGTGAGACAGTGCGTTTTTTGTTCACCGTAAGGTTTGATGCCGCAGAGAGAAGAGTTAAGATTAGGGAGACTTTTTTATTATTGATGCCACAGTGCACAGCTCACATCTGGTGTTACACTGCCAACCCCACCCCCAAAAAACAGTGCACAACAATCCCCTTGGCAAAATGACGGCAGCACTGTCAATTGTCTACACAGCTGAACTGTTAGTGACAGATGCTGTCAAGTCCAGGTTACAGAGCCTTGTGAAATTCCAAGAGTTTCTCCTCAGAGCAAATATGGACGATTTATGAGTTACTTCCTCGCAGCTAAAAGGAGGATGCGTCTTTACTGCTAATTAAATTGCAATTGTCAGGGTAAAGTTCCTTTATCCAGCTCAAGTCAGCAAGAGTGGGACGCTGTCTGAACTATCTAAACCGTAATGGTTACAGTTCGGATGGATGTCTGCCCTTGATGGGTTCAACTTAGAGCTTTTGGAAAATTTTCAACAAAGGTCGGGTTGCAGACGCGGAGACATAAAACGCTTTTAGCTTTCTTGTAACCTCCACTAGACCTTGTAGCACACCCCATGATTCAGAGTCTTGTAATGCTTCCCTAATGCCATGTCAGTACCAATGCTTACGGTTAGCATCACTATTCCCTACCTTCATCAGTAACTTGGCCAAGCACAAATGACCCTTGCCAGTGCACTGGGGGCTGGCGTGAACTTAATCACTTGAGCAAATTGAAACCACTCGCCCTGCAGTATTTTTACAGGGGTATAGCATACGACCTCAGCCTAGACTGACTGACCTCTGCTTTTGAAAGGACCCGAGGCCTAAAAAACACACTAATGTTTTTTTGGTCATTCCATATTAGGGCAGGATTCCTAAGTTAGCCCACTTGCTGCGTGATTTATAGAGGCGTTGTAATCCCCTCACAGTTGACATTTAGAGGACGCGGTAAAAACCGGTGTCTTCGGTGCGAATGTGTTTTTAACATCGATGGGATCCACCAGCTTTTGAAGGTCTTCCTGAGACTGCAGTAAAGTTTCTGACCCTGGTTACTGGTTCCCAGCTCTGGCTCCTGTCAGCCAGCGGAGCCGGGTCAACAGCCCTCAGCAAAAACGAACCTCAGTCAAGACCTGAACTGATCTGACACGGTGCTGGAGAGCTCTGACTGACCGATTCTCGGTCTATGTGGAGAAAAATGGCGTTTTTGTTTTTGTTTAGGTTTTTTTTTTTTTTGGCTTAATTTTCATTTACAAGCACGCAAGTGCTGAAAGACACGTGGTTCTCAAAACCAAACAAGACAGCTAAGCCTGACAAGACAAGTAACAGACTTGCTGTTAGCACATGTTTACCTGTTTCTGTTCTTTTGTTCTTTATCCCAGAGCTCAGAGCTGGGATGTCAGGGGTATTGAAGGACTTACGCACAGGTTCACCATGATCTGCTTTCACTCAGACTTTGTCATGTCACAGTGTTGTTGCACAAAAGACATGCATGTTCGCACAACATATTTGCAGGGGCTACTCCTAAAGTGTTGGAATTCCAGGGCATACAGGGGCTCCCTTATAAAATCCCCAATGAAATCCCCAATGCTCTTTCCCGCCCCCTTCTTAATCGTAAACAGGCTAGCACATTGGACGGCCACTGCTCCCTTAATACCTCTTCAAATATTAAGTATTTAGTCTTGATTTACACAGGCAGTAAACCTCTTCAAAGTGCAGTGTAATCTTTCATTAGGGATCCTGAAGACGGTGTCAGCCATATCTGTTCTTCATTATCTTTAATCACTCTGTGTTTTACCTGTTCATTTTATTGTAACAGAGACCGTAAAAACACCCTTGTTAAAAAAACACCCTCCCAACTTTTAGATTGTCTTGTTAACACAACCTTACAAACTGGTCCTATTTAGCTGTCTTTTTCTTGTGTGGGGGGGGGGCTGCACAAAAGGGTAAAACAATGATTTAAGTTTTATTCCTCTGAAATATCTCCTCATCAACCTGGATGTTAGAGCACACCGAGACAGGGAAAAGGTGCATACAGCGGTGAAATGATATAACTCAGGGAAATTAAGAGGCTGATGATAAGTGAGGTATAACTTTTTAACACAGCACAATAAGAAGACACATTACTGAGAGTCTCTTTGTATGGGCTTTTCAGTAGGCTCAACACTGAAGCATGGTATTGATATCCCAATGTAAACCCACTCCTTGCAGTTTCAACACAAACGGAGTTGGGCCGATTCAAGGTCCGGCCCGTGACACTGACCACCTCCTGTCACTGTGATATGGGGGGGGGGTGTCTCAGCTGAGGTATTTGACCTGCATGACCTTTGACCCTTAAATGATTGAAGTGGTGGCTTTCCCTGCCCTGGTACTCCAGCCTAGAGACAAGGTGGTGAGTCCTTTAGGAGCTCTCTGGTTGCAGGATTTCGAAGAGGATAGAAGCACGGGGAGCACAGGCGCCGGCCTTTGTTGGGCGCGTTGTTGTAATCTGTCTGCTAGGCTTAGGCCCGAAGACACGTTGGCCAGTCATGAGAGAAGGCGGGATGTGACCTTGAGTGTTGACTAGTGTCACTGTGGCTGGCTTGCTCCAGGGCGACTTACTCAGGTAACCCTGATGACTCACTTATGTGGGGTTTAGATAACATGTGGTGCACTTTGTTACTTTGGTGAGGTTGGTACACAAATGCTTTCATGTGTGTTAGAGGTGAGGATTGTGAGCTTGTGCCCAAAACTCTGAAAGGCAAGAACACTGCTTTATTTGTAATGTGCTTGTCGCCTTAAATTATTGCCATAATGCTATTTCCAACTAAACCATATCCATTTTAGCTTGGCTACATCCAGGTGTTGTGTTTCACGTCTACTAATCTAATAATCTCTCTTAGTTTTCACCTTGTCCATGCCTCAAGGTCAAACAACTTTTCTCTCTTTAGTGGTCTCAGATGTTGCTATGCTGCTCCCAGGGTCATCCCTACTAATCCCCAGTTACCCCAGTCCTGGTGGATTTCTCCCATGGGCAGGTGAAACCAGATCCCCAACCCTGAAGCTGGGCCAAGATGTCCGCAGAGATAAGCATCCTGAGCCCACTCCCAGTCAGGGGTCTTAGGCAAGAATTCAGAGATACATCATCACAAATCCATTAAGGCCAGCCCACTACTTTAACCAGAAAGCCCAGCTGCAGCCACTAGACCTGAGAGTCCTCGTCTGGTTAGAATTCCAGCCTTCCAAACCCCTGGCATGGGCTCTGTTGAACTGTACTCTCACACCAGGCCCAGATCCAGTTTATCAGTTGGGTTTTTTATGTCTTTATTTCAATTAGTAAGTGGTAGTGAGGCTGACAGGAAATAGTGAAAGAGAGAGGCGGGGGGCGGCTGGAATCAAACGCAGGATGCTGAGATAACACGGCATGCCCACTAACCACTCGAGCACCCACGCTGCTAGTTTTTAGTTATCACGCCTGACACAAATTCAACTTGAATGGTACTCAGAAAAGTGCATATTCCGACCAAACAATCTCGCCAAAATAAAAATATAAAAAATAAAATCGTTAAAGTTTATGTCATCTACCACGAGTGAGAAAGGTCAAATGTGAGACACAGCCACTTTTTCTTAAATGGATGTGAAGGCTGGAATAAATAATCAAAACAGAAAGTGTCTGTTAAAACCTTGTGGGTTTTTTTGTTGTTTTTTTTTTGGCTCTCAAATGCACAGCGATGGAAGCTTTATCAGGGTCCAGTTAAGTAACTTTACTGAATGGATGCACATTTCGCAGCAGAGACGAATTCATAATTACAGGATTACATCCGTCAGCCTGCTGCATTGTGGCGCAGTGTTTAAAGTAGATCAGTATCTCCCCTCTCACTCACTTGTCTCATCATCCTCCACGACATCACTGCGGATGCTGTTTTGCATCGGCTTTGGGTTTACGGTTCTACTTGTGGCTTAGCCGACCACATGATGCCTGCATGTGAGGCAGGCGGTGGCCGTCAGCCACAGGGTGGTTGGGTTGACAATCTATAGTGAATGGTGGCAGACAACTCTATTGTTTGTGGTGCAGTGTTGTTTGCCCAGCTCTAAAAGACTGCGCTTGTGTATACCAACCATAAATGGGAGATTTGTCTCCTCATCTCTCCACATTTATGCCTTGTGTAGCCACTGTGCTGCTTCTCCACCAGCAGCATTGTGTCTTTAACTGCTACAGTCACCCTGCATGTGTTTGGCTAGGTTTTGTGTCTACTGAGCGTCAAGGCCACAATAACCTGCAATTAGCACAGCTTTTAGTGGGAATGTTTGAAACCATGATTATGATACAAATAAAACAAGCATTTTCAAATAGGCCACCTCAGGGTTTTATGGTGACTGCCATGAAAACCTATTCTGGGAAAGTTTGTTTTAAATTTTCTGAAGTCTGTGTTTTCTGTCTCAGCAACACTGTTTTCATTATGCGAGGATCTCTATTTTGGTGCAGTAAAATTACTTCATACATAACAGGTGCAGCTGCATGTTTTTTCATTTTGTGCGTGCAAAATTGATATTGAGATTAATAGCTGAATCACTCTGCGTGTAGCCCTTTTTTATTTATTCATGATAGGATTTTTTCCCGGTGTGTTTTTATGTTTGTAACGTTTTTAAAATTGCAGATTTTTATATATATTTAAAATAATTTTAAGTTAAAGGTAATATGAAAGCAGAACAATTGAAATGCCTTAATTGGCTCTTTATTGCTAATGTGCTTTGTCGTTTGCATGTTACAGTCGGTGGATAGATTTCTGCGTGTGCTGCAACAATAAAAACTCAAAGGCATTCAGTGGAGCTTTTATTGTGCTAACTAGCAAGCTGATAATGATATTACACTTCATCGATTTTATAAAAACACAAAAATAAGAAATACAACATGAATCTAACTATATGGTCTCAATTATAGTCTACAGTTGAAATCATGCCACTCATGTATGTCACATGACTCACTTTGGCCACAGTTGGGACGCTCGCTTGGGTCTATCTATGGGATGTCTCAGGTGTCATTAATAACAAATTCTTTCTGAATTACACTGAGAAGCTTTAATATCAAGTAATTATACAATTGCTGATGCTAAATGTGTTAACATGAATATTGGTATAAATTTAAATTGACCTTTACATCACATTATATATATTTTCTGAACACTGTAACATAATATTATGGATTGAAAAATATGAAAAACACTTGTTTCTTGTTTTCAAAAGAAAAAAAGAGAAGTCATGAAACTGAACTCACAAGTACATTGTGTTTATGACTTCAAAAAAAAAAAAAAGCTTCTTTAATTATTCTG
Source organism: Echeneis naucrates (assembly GCF_900963305.1). Classification (NCBI taxonomy): domain Eukaryota; kingdom Metazoa; phylum Chordata; class Actinopteri; order Carangiformes; family Echeneidae; genus Echeneis; species Echeneis naucrates. Next base: position 24,773,596 of record NC_042513.1, on the reverse strand, counting down.
GAGTTGATTGGTTCTCCACTACAAGGAAATGTAAATTTTTGATTCTCATGATAGAGCAAAGACCAGCTTGAACTGAAGTACAGCCCCTGTTTTTTTATCAAACATACGATCCAGTGTATAATGTTTGCTATCTATTTATACTGCAGCTTTAATTATCCAGCACTTCCTGCCTTTGAAGTGCGATCAATCCGCTCCTACCTGATGCCAGGTGAGGCCTGCACATGTGCACCAGCAGCATGACTCCCACACCACCAATTCCACCTCCACCTCCACCCTTTTCTTTTCAACCCTTTAATGCAAAACAAAACAGTGGTCTTCACCTCCGAACCAAGGGTGAGGTGGAGGGTGAGGTTGAATCGCTAGATTTATCCCCTGTCATGAGACAACTGCTCAAACAAAATGTCGACCATGAAGACAAGGAGGCTAGTGACCCTACAGTAATGTTTAAAGCCACAATGGTAGAAAATTTTCACAACAAAATGTTATTTAAGCTACTTAATTGTGAAACATGCCACTGCTGAATAACTCACACGCAGGTGAGCTTTTTCAACCTCTCACCTCATTATAAGAGCAGCCAAATGACTTCTTGCCTGTGCACAGGCATACTTCAGGGCAGGCAGACATCTTGGAGAGAAAACTCCACGTGCTGTTTCCTGCACACAGCATGTTTTCATTTATCAAACAAGGAGCGGAGCCAATGAGAAAATCAATAGCACAGATAAGCAGCCCCTTCTGCCCTCGATGTGTGACGGTGGACCCATATGGACACAGCAGGGTGCTGTGGTGAAACATGTCACTGACAGGAAAAGATGCAGTCTGAACCAAATCTTTGTGCTCCCCTCCACAGCCAAGAGGACGTTGTTCAAGTGTTCATACTTTAAGCTCGCTGTAATAGTGAGAATTCAGAATTTCAAAAAGAAAATCGAAAGGGGTGGGGTGGGGGTGGGGGTGGGGGGGTTAGAGAAAAAGCCGGAGAGAAAAGAAGAGCATGTGCAAGACAGCAGCTGTGAGTAAGTGAGTGAGTGTACAGGTTTGTAGCTGAAGGTCAGAGGTCTCATGAAACGCTGGAAAAAAAAAAAGGTGTATCAAAGAAACCAAGGAAGGAGAATGTATACATGTACAGTCTGATCCATGATAGTCCATGCTTAGGGGTTTCTGTGCAATATGTTCTCTATTACATAGCCCAGGTGATTTCTGCCTGTCTTCCCTCAGAACATGATCTGCTCCAGGCCACGGCCCGCGTCTCGTTAAAACGGCGTGGACCCAGCGTGGATTGAGTTTAAAAGTAATAAAAGAAGCGGACCTGCTGGCTAGGTGAAAAACCCGCTATCAGATTCCTGAGAGCAACTTTCTTTTCATGTGCAGACTGCATTCAACGAAGCGTTTAATTCAACAAATCCACGGTTGTGATCCACCAGAAACGGAGCAGGGGTTAGTTCAATTTGTACCAAACGATCTCCACATGATCAAAGCGCGGCGAGCTCTCCCCAACATACTGCTTAAATTAGACTAACACCAAAGTCTTTGGCTCTGGGACAGTATTTGGAATGTCTTACCAGCGGAGAAATTCTTTCGCACATATGGTTTCAATAGGCCCAAGATGCCAGCTTCACATCTTTAATGGGCTGACAGGGAACTTTGGTGCTAACTCTCTGACTCCCAAATGTTCTGGGGCTGTCACCCGCAAAGCGGTGTTCATTCAAGGGTTTTTTTTTTGCCCCCCCCCTCCCTTCCTTCCCTTCCTATTACCAGCTGCTGAAGAGGATTGATTGCGCAGTGGAGAGAAGGGAAGGAGTTTTTCGCTCCTTCTCCCTGCTGCAAACGTCATTCCTTGCTGTGAGATTGTCACTCCTGCGTGTGTGTGTGTGTGTCAGCTACAGTAAGTACTGCAGCCCAGCAGTGTGCGAAGAGCAACTAACCAAAGTTACCAAGGTTCTCCAACCAGACTCTGCCCTTCCCCTCTTCCATTTTCTTGCTGATAGAGCAGACAACTTTTCATCAGTCACACCGACAGTCTGTGTACTCGTTATGTGCAACTTTGTGTTGAGATAACTGGTGCAGATGTTAGCTGGAGTGGGCAGGAACCCTTCCTTCTCCCTTTCCCTTGTCTACATCTGCAGGGCATGTGGAGAACAGAAAACACACAAACATACCAGCAGGGGAAAACAGGGGTGCGGTTCTTGTGTGTCTGCTGGAAATCGAGCATTCTCTCGGCATGCTGTAAAAGCTTCTCTAATATCAGTGTTATAACCAGACAGGCTGTGCATAGCGGGATCCCGTTTTCCTGTCACCAAAGTTGGAGATATCACGCCCTGCACACGACTGTGACTTGTTTGGATGAGCGGGTGTCACAGGCGTTATAGATATAAACAGAATATCACACACACGCGGCCCCAGATACTTCACATTTCACAGCTGAATTGACTTAGGACTCTCAGGAGAGTTCAAAATATGACATTTTCACTCTACATCTGTACTTTTGTTACAACAGGCATAAAGAAAATCAGAAAAGACGAACCGGCGGGGGGTTGGTTGGTGGGTTATGGGTTGGGGGCGTCTCTCCAGGAGCACATTCAGACTTCTCAGCTCTATTTCTGTTTGAGCGCAATTAGTCTGTTCCCAGAAGACAAAGCTAGGGAGAGGCAATACATGAATACACGCTTGTTGGCATGTCACTCCTTCAGCTGCGTAGTATAGTGGGAAGACGGTTAAAATGTGTTTTGTTTTTTCTTGAGAAGTCGCTTTATGCGTTGCATTAAATCATTTTTATTTTGTCATATACTATATCAACACTTTCTCACGCAACCCTGACATTTGGGTGAGCGGACGTGTCAGCTGAAGTGGCTAACACCAGTGAAATGTGTGAAATGTACACACTAAAATAAAATTCCTATAACACACGACAGCATGTTGCAATCTTGGATAATGTTGATTAGATCCACACCACACACGGACACATCTTCATTCACTTTTCTTCGAGGATATATATCACAGCATTTTTTTTTTTTTTTTTTATTTCGGCCCTTTTATCAGCATCAGTTGCTTTTGATGTTGGTGAAAACAGAGGTTTATGCCACATCTGTGTTGCATTATACAACGAGAATGTACAAAGGACATCAGCCTATTGGTTAAAATGTGATATACAACAGCTAATCATGAAAAAATATTTACAGGCGTCACTCTCGTGTCCATGCAAATCCTTGTTGCCAACTTCAAATGATGTGAACGCTGGCTAAAAGTATTTGTTCACCTCAGTAATTTATGCATAAAGTGGCTTTTGTCAGGCGGCAACAAAGCGGCTTTGATTAACGGCCTTTAATTTATTGTCACGTATGTGAAATCAAAGTGAAACATTTACAGGCTGTGCGCTGAGCCAGACCAGAGGAGGAGGAGCCTCTTTGGTGAAAGTGAGCACAGGCCCGAGTTGAATTTCTTGTCTTTGGAAACTTCCCACCTCCTCTCAAGCCCTCGGGGTTAATCAGAGGCATAAAGGTTACGATGTACGTCTAGTGACTAACGACAATATGATGTGCACGGAAACGATGTGACAGTTTGCAGCCATTAACCTGGGAGCAAGACTGAGCTCATTTTTTAAAAGCAGGACAGGTCAGATTCAACACAGGACAGGATGAGACTTATTTTTGCCTGCGTACAGAGCGAATCCTGACCAGCTGTCCTCCGAAAAAGAAATGCTCCATTTCCTGACTTAGACAGGAGGAAGATTTTAAAGCTCCTGTTAAAAACCTGAAGTGTTAAAAGGCAAAGTTTACATGTGACGACTTATTAGACAAGTTACTTTCAGACAGGTCGCGCTTGTGTTCTTAAAGGCCCAATCCAATTTGCCCCCTCTACCCACCCCACCAACCCCCCCAACCCCCGACAACATGTGTTGAGCCTGGATGACCTGTTCATAAGCAACTTCTTGAGAAATGCACACCCTCTTGAAAAGAGAGAAAAGCTGAGCTAACACGGCGATTCACAGGCTGACCTCTGACGCGACCTTTTGCCTGTTTGCTGACATTTTCGCAATGGAGGCACTTGAACGAAAAAATTGGGGGAGGAGAAAGAAGAAGAGAGGAGTAAGAAAAGAGGAGGTGGGAGAATGGGGGTGGGTGGGTGGGGGGATGCCTTTTTCTGATGGATGAGGTCTTCTCCTGTTACATTTGGAGAGAACACAGCTGTGAGGAGCTGTTAAGTACACGCAAACAAGCCGTCTGCTTCAGACAAGCCTGCCGGGCACCCGGCCCCACATCCCACTTGTACAGCTCTGACACATGATCACAGCCAGACAATACATGTGGGAGCAGAGCGCGCTCCGCTAAAAAGTGAGAAATATTTTCAACTAGAACAAAAAAACAATCCCCTCTCAATACCGCTGGGACCCCTCTCGGTATTAATTCATCTTGTTTCTCTTTGTCTTGCGCTGGTTTGTGTGCTGTTCAGGAGAGGGAAGAGTGAAAGGAGAGAGTGGGGTTTGGTGGTTTAGTGACTAGGAAATAGGTTAGGAATGGGGAGAAATGTAAAGAACATCTGCTACCGTGACGGTGTCACACTTTGTCTAATGTGTTTTGAATAGGCTCTGCTGTCCCAAGTTGTGTGAAGGGAAATCTTTCTGATCCATATGCTGATTAGGGGAATTAATGTGGGATTTCTTTTTAAGCAATACCCACCATTACTCTTTGTGCATTTTTTTTTCTTGGGGGGGATAAAGTGCTAATGGTGAAATGGTTAAAGAGTAGCTTCAGCATTTTCCCTTAAAAGACAGGGTACTTTTTGTGCACAAATAAAAACTATTAGCTCATGTGATAGCTGCACATTGCATTTATTAACATCTCAAGTTTGTTATAAAACCTTGAACGGCCTATTAATGTGCGAGTGCGTTAATTACAGTAACTGCTCATTATCGTGTTGTCGCAGCCATCTTGCATCTGAAGGGCTAAACTGATAGAAACTTAAGTTTCTCAACTCACAGGGCCTTTCCCTGCAGATACTCGCAGTGCTCCTCGCACTCTGAGCCCAGGGGGCAGCAATTGTATTAGACACATGTGACTGTCATCTCTGTGACTACAGCGGGGGCCACATTAGGCAGTACGTTCCCGTCAGAGGGACTGGAAGTGATGTGATCATGATATTTGCGGCGAACCACAAATAAGCTGACAAAGGTTTTAAACTTTTGCACACTTCCAATCGACAAGTACTTTAAAGTGGTCTGGGTCAGTAGCCTATTGTAGCATACGGAACATGTGGCACTGCGTTAGACTTAGTCATGCTTCTGATCCAAAGGATAATGGTGATGGTTTGCTGACAGATGGATCTTGTGGTAAAATCTGGATCCCAAAGACAAACCAGGTCCTTTGTCAGATTTTTGGTAATAATTTGTTTGTGAGAGACAGTTAAAACAGTTTGGGTAATGGGGTAATGGGGTAATGGGTTGTGTGTGTGTCTGTGTGTGTGTAGTGGTAGTGCTGATGCAGCATTCATCATAGCAGCGCCACAGCTGGTTGTGCTTTGGGTGTGTGTGCCTTTCTTTCAGCCTGAACTGTGAACTTGAATTGACTTCTGCTGTGTAAAGTGCTACCACTATTATTGGCCATAAAGTGCTCATTACAAACCAAGGACACAATAGGTGTCTGGTAGGTTTGTGTTTGTGTGTGTGTGTGTGTGTGCATCTGCATCATGACTAAGGGAGCAATGACCTGATATTAACATTCTTTATACCTCAGCTTTATGAATCATATATGCTACAACCCTCTGAGGTTTGGATACACACATCAGAGCACCAAAGGTTAGTGTGAGCTCCTGGGAACATCCACGCTTACGTTTAAAGCCTTTGTGGCATCTTCATCTCTGCATTTTCAATTATTTGCCAACAAAACTAACCTACATAATGGATCTATCGCCACGCTATTATTAGAGCTGAGGAGCAAGCAAGAGACATCTCCAAAAGAAAAGGACACGCACGGTGCCGACAAGCTGCTGTCAGCATCTCCAGGTCCAGGTCGCAGGATACACTATTGTTAAGTGCCTCCATTTATCACAAGGCCCGGGTTAAAGAGCAACCCCACTTCCTGTATCCCAGCACTTCACACTCAGCTGAGCTGTTCTGCAGGACCATCACAAACAAAGGCAACCTTTGCGCAGCAAAGACTGCAGCTCTGAAAAGAAAATAAACACACAGATGAATAACTTGGGGGGCCAGCTACAGGAGGAAATATATTTATATCAATAGCAGCCGCTGTTATTTTTCCACAGCGCCGAGTGCTAACAGTAGCTACGTGCTGTTTCGGCTGCTGCCTGAGGGGTGAGGGTGATGAAGGAAATCCAGGTGAGGCATCTCTCCTGCTCTGATGGCGTCACGCCGCTGGCTGCCTGCTGATATGACACAAAGTACAGCCTACTTTCCGCTGTTCTGCCCGGCCAAACACACATGTGACAAGTTATTAGGTCTTACGTGGAACACAAGTTATAGAGTGAAAATGAGAAGACGGGTCCCCAGTTCTATTAGACTGCTCTTATCCAACCTCGCCTCGGTAAGCTTTTATACAAAAACGTGGACTCATCATCATACCTGTGGACTTTCTGCTAAAAGCTGCTGGTCTTTGTAGAGACTGTATCTGAAAACCAAAACCACGTCTGCTTTCACCAAGTAGAGTGACACAGGTAGTACTCTACAGGACAGCTCACTGCGCTAACATTCCTGGAGGTGGATGGTTCAGCCCATGTTACTGATCACCAGCTTTGAATGATCTTTTTAGTGAGTCAGTTTGCACCGCTGTGTTGTGTTGGTCGGGCTGGTTGTGACGTCGCGTTGGCCATCCTGTCTTTAACTCTGCGAGCTCTACAGAGCAGATTTTGTCTCTCTCACTCTATTCTTCTTTCTGGTTGTCTATCCATGCATGTTGAAGTGTGTTTAGACAAGCCCTGTGCTGCTATGACATACGTCTATTCAGAATCATTATGATTTGATTTCATTTGACTAAACTTTTTTCTCTCTCTCTCTTTCCAGTCTCGACAACAGTGCCCCCATACTTGTTCTGCAGATATTAATTTGGCTTAATTTAATTTGGAAAACATCTCCAGCAAGTTTTCCTGGCACAACCTTTGAAGTGACAATATGAAATAATAAACCCTATTAAATATAAATCACAGGGACGATGTCATCATTGCTGTGGTTCTATTTGATTTCCGAGCTAGAACATGTGATCGCTCTCTTTTCCATTGCACCCCACCCTCTTTCCCACTACTTCACCTTTAATTGAATATGTTTCTGTTGTTGTTGCCAACCAATGCACACACACCACTGCTCACCCCCCCCCTTCCCTCCCCTTCCCACCCCCACTTTACCCCCAAATCTACTTCCTCAAGCACGTAATGCATGCAGTAAATAATTCAAATGAAATTAATTTTACAGCACCTTGTTTCCACTAAGCATGCCAACATCTGTTGTCGAGTCACAAGTTTACATTGTTGGTCATTACTTTCCACAATGAGCAAAATGTTTTATTAAAGCCCCGTGGGAGTCTCTCTTGGATCAGGCAGAGACGACGGTGCTACTGACTGAACCCTCCCTGAACTCTGACAATCACAGATTGGCTGCAGTTCTGGTGAGGCTTGGATACTGTCTTGCTTCCCAAAATGGCCCGGGACTTAATGTGATTGAGGCATTGGACAGCCGCGGCCCTTCAGGAAATCGCTGACCATAATGAAACAGAGCTTTGCTGACTTTTGAGGTGACGTAGTGCTTTTGTTCCACACAACAGAGTAAACCTCTCCCTGCTGTTGTTTCACAAAGACCCATTACACTGTGGATACACTGTATAAATAGGCCTTTTATTCTGTTGCTTCTAATTACCAGCGTGCAAACACTAACAGCACAAAACGAAATGATAATCCTCATGCTAAATCATCAGCCATTTTATTTACTGTCAATATACAACATGCAGAACACGTTATATTGCTTCTTAATGATGCCTTTCACACTGCTGTATTGGCCCAATATTCAAGGGGTGCTTGGAGAAGCTAATGATATTTATTGTGGCTGAGTGAAGCACCTGCATGCACGTCTATGTAATATATTTGAAAGATGTGTGGGCACATCCCAGTGTGCACTGAGTGAAATAAAAATCCCCTTTACTTGTGGCAGGGACAGCTCAGGAAGTAGGCTGTTTATTTGCATTGGTCCACATTTAAGCAGCTCTCCACTCTCAGCCCCTTCAAAGAAAGGCACATTGTATATTCATCAATTTTAGTACTCATGGGGAGAGAAAAAATAAGCAGGATGTTACACATAAATCATTAAGACGCAATCACAAGCAAACACAATATAAAGAGAGATGTACACAGACGATCATCAGCTGTGGTTGAGTTCTGAATGTGGTCTCTAAACCTCAAACCAACATGGTAGTGGCAGCTGTATTAGTTACTGTTGGAACGGGGGCTGGAGGGGGGCTTTAAACGCGAAAGTCTCCGCAGGCTCGGGCTTTAACAGAGCAGAAGAACAAGGGGAGAGACAGGCTGTGGGTGTTTCTGGAAGCACCTTTCCTCTGTAGGTTTGGCTGTAAAATGTGAGGGGACCCAGGACACACCCCTGAGGAGCTCTGAAGTGGTTGTAGCCACCGAGGGGCCCTGATAGCCCTGCTGCTTCTGCGCTCCATCGGCCCCCGAGCAGGTGACAGTGGCTCGTCCATACTCTGGGCCTCTGCCAGTAACAGATGTGCTTAGTCAAATGACTAATTGAAAACCTAAAACAAAATCAGCAGCTCGGCTATTTGGCCTGCATAATAACAGGCTTGTGCTGATAAAGGGAGTGGGAGAAAACACACACACCCCTCTCATCAGCGGCGCCATTAACAATCATGAGCAAAGATGAAAACAACGCTTGGTTTATTCGGCAAATGAAAGCACATAACTAGATGCTGTCCCTGGAGTCCATTTCCAATTTTAATAATACATCAAGGAGCATAGCTGCAGCAAATGCTACTATGTTGAGAGCCAAAGCATACCAAACTACTTACAGCCCCAGCATCAGGAGACAACTCCCAGAGCTAAGAATTTAGCAAATGCATAAAGGTACACAACATGATAGCTATTAGCTAAATTAAAAGAGCCATTACCAGAGTGGTGTGTGGAATCACTTGCCAGTTAAAGACAAAAAAACAAAAATTTTCCATTTCAAGGAAAAAAAAATAAATAAAAATGTCGGCATGTTTGTTGTTTCCGCACCTCATCTCTTTCCATCTTGTTCATGAAAAGCATGCAGCCTGAGCTCGCCTCAAATTATGTGCATGAATAATAAAATACCTTCTAATTAAAAACTGTTGTTAAATATGCAAAAATCTAATGATAATGAGATTGTGCAATACCTTGGAGTAAAGCATATTATAAATTACTTAGAGGAGCAAGTCAGCTTGACCCAAACATTGCATTATGGAGGCTACTTGCAATATTATGTCTGGGGCATATGGAGTGGGGTGGGGGGGGGCAAACACACTTCAACGTGTGTTGAAGTGTGTTTAGGTCCGTCTCAAACTGTTTGCAGACATGCATGCCCACATATGTTTGTGAATGTGTGTATGTGCGTGTACATTAACATATGTGTCTGGGTATTAGTGGGGATTAAATTATATGCATGTATGCAAATGCACACATTGTCTGCATCGCTGATTCTGCAGGAGGAATGGCAGCAGTGAAGCAACTTGAGAACAGAACATACTTGATGGTAAAAAAGTGATAATAAAGATATATTTGTGGTCGCACACCTGACTTCCGATCCATTCCATTGCAAAATTTTACTTCTTACTCTACTTCTGCTACTACTTTTATAACTGCAAGTACTACTACAATATGATATACTTATTTTTTACAGTGCAGACCATATTGTGGTATTTAGGTGGCTTTTTTTATACATGTGAATGTGATTTCATTTCATTTTTATTTGCTGTGGCAGCCTAGCAAAATAAATCGTCACACCACATGAATATTTTTCCTCTACTTTCTTTGTGTTTGCTTCACATCATCAATCACTGCAGTTTTTGTGTTGTCCACTGATTGAGCTGTCTCCACAGCTACATGTGACAAAGCCTTTATATGGAGCTCAAAACTAAGTAAATAAAAATAGAATTCCTCAGTACACGTTTACACAAGGTTTTGAAGACGCCAGTAGCAAATCAAGAAATGAGCGTTGTCAGTTTTGCAAGAGACAAGTGTGGATTCATAAAAAAAAGCCATGATGGGAGGAAAAAGTGTAAATCTTATGTTGGGTTATTGTTATTCTGCCATCAACAGTCATGTCCAATTTGGTTTTCCTGTGAAGTAAATAATAAGTTGTCTTTGTAGAGAATATTTACACAGATTTAGAGAATATAATAAAGAGGAATGAAATATTATTTAAGGCACTAGTAGACAACATGGGTTGAAGACACACACACATACACACACACACTTGCACATACGTCACTCTTCAAAGCCATAAGTTTATTGTACTAAGATGCATTATTGAATCATATTTATGGAGATGAGAGTTGCAAGTCAATTGGAGGCAATAATATTCCTTAGCTTTATAAATTCACTTGACACATGCAGAATAGAGTCAGTATTTAATATTCAGCAAAATAAGACTTCACTCTGATTGAAAGGTTTGCACTGCACATTGTCAAACATGATTGCTCCATTCTGGGCCAGCCAACACTGGGAATAATGTGCATATTTCACTTCCAGTCAATAGGACTCAGCGATGTTTATTAAATTTTAACAGGACTCTGGGCTTCACAGGTTCATCAGCTATTCAAAGCTAGCAAGCAAATCAGCTGTCATCTCTCCTTGTATGTTTCTGCAGCCCGTGTCCCTGACCTTCCTGGCATATCCTGGGCGCGCCGCCGTTTGAGATGACTTTCCACCAAGTCTTTATGGCCAAATAAATAGCAGTGTGTGACGCTATCCATCATGCATTATAATCCTGATTGTTTTTATGTTTAAACCATAAACAAATACTTGATTATGGGGAAAGGGAATAAATCAGGTGACATTATATGAGAAGGCAATCCAGCCAGTTAAAAACAGTCATTTAGATTAACGAAGCAGGCGCCTCGCACACGCACACGCACACGGACACATATCCATGCAGACATGTACGCACGCACACACAGACACACACACAAACGCAGCACAAGGAGGAGAGGCCAGCAATAATAGTTACGACCAGAGGCTGGATGATTCAAGTGATGTAAAGTTTCTGAACAAAAACAAAGTGCATTAAAGAACAGTGGAGCGACGACAGAGCAGACAGCCACTCACTTTATTGTACCAACATGTATATGTGTGCGTTAAGTGTTTATGCCACGTCTAACCTTGTTGTTTTTGTTGGGGGAATCGTCGCGGCTTTCTCAAGTCATCATTGTCCTCTCAAAGTTGTTCAAGTGTCCTGGTTTGCCTTATCAAACGAGGTAAACACACTATTGATGTGAAAACTTGACACGACAATGTGGTGACGTCAAACAGGCTCATCCAGAGTCAACTGTGAGCGTAGAGGCCCCTTTGATGTCAGAAATCCAAGGCATCATGGAAAACAAAAGCCTCTTGGTGAGGCGGGATGAAATGCTGATATGTGTTGATACTGTAGGTATAAGTACACACTTAAGTGCTGTGTGTGTGTGTGTGTGAAAGAGAGCGAGAGAGCAGGACAAAGAGAAAAGGGAATCTGCATTCCTGTGTGACTGAATGAAATTAGATGTGTGCGCACCCATGAAACTCATTTTACCCAGCTCTCAACTTACATCTTTCATTCAGCAGATGAAGTGAGTGAGAAAGTGGCAGTTCTTGGGCAAATAAAATCGGGTTCATGCAAAGCCAGTATTAATTTGGCTTTTCCGTTGGAATGAAATGTTTTTGTTTTGGGAGGAAATTGCCCTGAGCAGTAATGAATTTCCCCCCTCTGTGCTGTGTGGCACCATAATTTAGCAGAGCGATAGATCACATAGGCTGACAATTTGAGTGTGCATATATTCTAATAGAAAGCTGATAAATATTAAATGTGCAACATTTAAAAGAGGCTCATTTTCCCAGCTTTTAGCAGAGAGGGAGCAAAATCTTTCATGATGGCTGCCGGCAACATGAGACAGAAGAAGAAGAAGAAAAAAACAAAACAAAAGCATTATTGAGGCCAATATCTATTCAGATTTATTTATCGGAATGAGTCTGTTAGCAAAAGAGATATCAGAGAGGCAGCGACTAGTTAGCTTTGCAAAGCTCAGAGCTCTCTGGCATATGACAATACCCAGTGCTGCATTTCAAAGCGTCGATCACCCGTCATCACAAACCCGTGGTGATTTTGCCTCCGTCCTTTTGTGTTGAAATGTTTACACGGCCACTCTCTTGTTGTCGTTCTGATCACTTCTTGCTTTGGTATGAAGTTACAGTCAAAATATGCCAGTGTTTGTCTGCTAAAACAGCCTTCAGTTGTCTCTGAGCGAAAACATTGTCCCTTCAAAATATGTCAGACTCTCTTTTTGTTGCTTGAAAATTAGTTTTAGAAACCGGGATGCATTTGGAATGCTTTGATGTGTTGGCGTATTCCTTTTCATGTCATCTTCATGGTTAAACATATTTACAAATCAACGCAGTTCCTTCCTGGATGAACAGCTGGAGTGTCATAAACAAAGTAATCAAAGCGTCTCTGGGAGCTTTTGTGTTTCTGTCTTATTTTTACAAATTTCACACATGATTTTGGGACGCTGTTCTACATCGTTCTGTTGAAACACTGACTTAAAGGGGAATGCTGCTCAGTGTAACATGAAAACTACAATAACAGACACAGAAGTCTTATATGCACAGTGACAAACTCACTGTCTGTCCAAGTGAACATTATTAGTCCAGAAACATTCAGTGTACAAGCTGCTTTTCATTTGCTGCAGAGAAGTGAATCACAAAGTTTAAATCAATCAGATTTGATTATAGTAGCAGACAAACTATTCTCAAATCGGAGTAAACAGCTTACGTGGTTAAACTGATGTCTTGTCATAATGATACCCAACTGCTAACACTCCTCACCACCATGGAATTTGTTTAGATCTATTTCAATCAGATTTCGGCAGTACATAATTGCATTGCAAATATTTTGACAGCCAATGGCAGCAGTAACGCCGACACCCATGACCGGCACTTTCAGAAGTAGTCTACTGAACTATTGGACACTGCTACCCTCGCTAGTCTGCACCAGAAACACTAGATGGTCGTCCATTTCATCCTCATTGAACAGCAGCATCTAAGATATTACGCAGCCACTTGTTGTGAACAAAAACTGTCTGGCATGGACAGACAGTTAGAAAAACTAGATCAACTGAAAGAGGTTTGTTCGGCAAGAGCAAAAAGGTCAAAGGTCAGGAAAGGTCTGGGGCACATCAGGCACACTGACAGAAGAAATGATGTTGAAACTGTGATATATGTAATGTATGTATGTAATGATTTAAGTATTATACAGCGGAGAAATATTATTGAGAAAAACAATCATCCACTGCTCTCTGAAAATCAAAGAAAATCTGGAAAACACACTCACAGTGGCCTATTCTGACCCTCTGTAGCCAACGATGAGCACATTCTGATGCAGCATTCCTTAAATATTACCATCAGTTTGTCTCTGTTCCCCGTCTCTGCCTCTTCAATCTCCATTTACAGCATCAATGGCCCTCAGCCACACAAACTGCTCCACCTGTGTCGCTCTCAATGCGGCCTAATTCCAGATTACGCAAACCTATAGGCGAGATGATATTTCTTTTGTCTGGTCCGACAATAGAGACCTGTGAGTTTCGGCAAGCATCATTTAGCCTGGCTAAATTACCATGACAAGGAGATGAGCAAATGGACAGTGCCTTGGCTTATCTGAGAGAGAGTAGGACTGTAAAGCGCTTTAATGGAACCAATTATTAGAAGGATCTCCTCTCCGTCTGCTCCTGCTGCCACTCGATTGTTCTCGTTATAAATGTCCGTCCTTGCCTTGACAGAGGTGGTCACCATCCCCATCGCCAACCCGCCTCACTCTTCATCTTATCCTCCCTTGTACAGTAATGAGAAGGTCAATAGACTACTCTTCATAGCTCTTGAACCTTTTACATATTACTTAATTAGGCCAGGGTGTATGTAGAAATGAAGCTGTAGGTCTGGTACCTTCCCCTGCACCGTCTCACAAACACAGACACACATGCTGAATACATTCACACCTCATCCTGTGTTTGCTGGTGCGGTCGGACCGGCTGTTTCTCACAGGCAAAGGAAAGCCGAAGGAAAACAGCGGTGATGTGCTTCATTTCTTACACTTTAAACCAAAGCTGTCGGTCGTGCAGGTGGATTGGCACAAACTCAATGTGTGACATGCTGCAGACGTGCCGGACACATCCTCGGCTCCAAGAGCGTGAAACCATCGCCAGTGACGAGGGGAAGGACAGAGGGAAACAGGCAGCAGGGGAGAACAGAGGAAAAAGGCCATTAGAGGCACTGACGTTTTGTTCATGCTTGAAATCCTCAAGTTGGTCTCCTGAAAACCAGTCGATTCGAGTACTAATTAGTAATCAGAGGAGTGTCATGGCTTCACCAGTAATTGTGTAAATGCATGTGGGTGAAGTTATCCCACAGTTAGCCGAATGTGGGTACTGTTTCTCCCCTTTGCTTCTCCTAAGAGCTGCAGTGCTGGATATAAAGATGAAACCTCTGACAAAACAAAGTCTGGAAAAAAAAAAAAAAAAAAATATCACCAGAGTCCACTTAGATGGCATTGTTTCTACTTCATCACCAAACCACCATCCCACTCGCATGATTCCACCCCCTTGCTGCTCTTTCCAAGCTATTGTGTTTAAAGATGCACTTTCACAAGAAAATAGTTTTCTCTCAAGTCACAATCTCCACTCATTTGTCCAAGATGCATCAAGTGGCTAGTGTAAGACAATGCACTGGATTTTTGACAGTAAACTTTAATTGGAGCTGTCTCCGAGGAGGGGCTGAGATGTTGTGTACATGTTGGTAAGGCTGAGGATGAAAACACGCAATCTAGTATTACCGCTACCCCGCAGTCACCTCCCTGACCTCAGAAGAACGCCTCTGTTTCACTCTGAGGTGTTTCATGAGGAAAACAAACCGGTTGATGCAATAACTTTGTGAGCAGCCATCTTTCTCTGCATCCTTCTCTCACTAAGTTATACTGATTGTTTGCAGCACTTGTGATGAAACTGTCCACACTGAAGCCACAAAGCCCTTAATAACAAAAACACAGACAGGCTCAAGGTTTGGATGTCTCCTGGTTCTTTGAGGCATCGGCATGCTGTTGTGCCGTACTTCACTGGTGAGCGCCTGACACCAAACCAGATGTTTATCATTTGTTGCTGAACCGGCAGTTTGAAACCATGTGATTTGTGATTTTATCAAATAGACAACAGTAAGTGCAACAATGGCAGGTCCAAATCTTCTCTTTGGTTTCATGTGTTTGCATGATGTGACTGAGGTGATCTGGCCTGATGCCTCTCTGTTACCTGCAGGTGTGTGCCCCCACCCCCTTCCTGCAGTGGTGCACACCTGTACTCACTCTCAATCAGCTGGCTAAAGGCTGAGGTGGAAGGGCAGGTCTCGCTCTCTCCTTGATCCCTGTGACCCTGTTTTATGTTTGCAATAGTCTTTAGTTGTCAGCTCATTTCTTTTTGAGGGTTTTTGCTCTAAGTGTCACGTTTGTGGCCTGAAGAACTCACACTGGGCTTTGGCCTGCAAACTATCTCAGTTCCTTTTATTTCTTTCCAACCAATTTCTTTCTTTTTTTTGTTTATATTATTAGTCCCCTTCCGTTAGACTAAACTGGGGATGTAATGGTGCAGCAGTTGGCAGTCCAAAGCGGTGCGTTAAGGTGGAATGTAACCTGAGGGGTGTGGTGAGGTAAGAGCTGGAGAATGTTCTCAAATTTATTGCTTTTCCTCTAAAAATACACAACAATAGAATGTTTGATTCGGATTCAAGCACATTTACTCATCTTTACCAGTCGGTTTATTTACATTTTAATTGAAATAATCATTGTGGTATCTCTACATTTTATAAATGTATAATGGAACCTGCAGTTGTGCTTTTCTTTCAAGTTACTATTTCCCAAAAAAATCACTGTACTATCAAATTATTGTCAGTTAGGCCTTCAGAGACCTCAGAGTGGGAACAGCACAAACAACTGAAACATTCATGGCCCTGTTAGCAGTGATGCTAGCTGTGTCTCCTGCTAGGAGACGGGAGGAAAGACAGAGTAACAGAGATTTGATGAGTGCAGTGGAAAGGATTGTGCCAATAATGGGTAGTGCAGTGTCATTTCCTGGTTTACATCCTGCCAGTTGGTAAAATGTTTTTATTTTGTGCATGTGCAGTGACGAGCTAATGAAAACTGAAATTGTGGACAAGCAAATAGATTTGCATAGAAGACTAATGCTTATAATAAAAATAGAGCAATATTCTGCTAACGTGACATTTAAGTGGAGGTACTTTAATAAGAGGGGTTGGAGCAAAAAGCTGTGTCTGGTGGATTAACAGGACAATAGGTGTTGCTTTTTTTTTTTTTTGTTTGTTTGTTTTTCTTGCTATCTTTTTACTACTTTTTAACATGCATGAACTGCAAGATTGCAAGAGCCATCCGAGGGTGGCGTGAACTTCCAGGTCCTCCAACATTGCAGAGGGAGCTCAAGGGAGTTGGGATGATATGAGTGAGGATGTAGTTGGGGGGGTATATGGCAGGAAATATGGAGCACCCCACCTGTCTTGTCAACTTTCTTTTGTTTTGTAACTAATGAAGAAAAAGATGGGTAAATGTTTGTCCTGTTTGAGTGTAAGAGTCAGAAGACTGCAAAATTACTTAGGCGCTGGCAGGCAGGCAGTCTTAGAGGCAGCCAAACGCACTGTAAGTGCAAGTTAAAGTGACAGCACGAAAGGTTGCTTTACAAAGTGTTTGCTGTTTCAGGCATGTGTGTCTTTTGCTTAATTTATGGACCTGCTGTTTTAGGGCATTTTAGATTAGTCTGTACTGGGGATATCTCATTCCATGTCTCACTGCGTGGGGCTCATTAAAGCTGTGAATGAGCCGCCTCTGTCGCCCTCTCATTGGCCTAAGGTGCAATAACCGCCAATCAGGTGATTTGGAGCTATTTCAGAATGCAGGTACATTAAACTGGCTTTGCATCATGCTAATACGCAGGGTCTGTTTGCTGACGGTGGCCTGATAGTGTGATTCATCTCTGATGGCTTTTAGAAAACACCATAAAAATATATTCTGGTAATGACTCTGATGTCGTCAGGAGAGTGGGCTGATGGTGTGGTTAAATGCATGAATGCATGCTTGTATTATTTTCAGTATGTGTTGGATCTATGGTGGCAATTATGCTTTCATTTCCGCTCAACTGCACCGTGTGTGGTACTAAGCGTCAACCAAGTCATTAAGTTGGAGTTTGGACTAAGGAGTAGCAGAGTCCTATGCGTTTGTTTGTGAGTGTTTTTTCTGAGGTTTATGGTCTGTATTTGAATAAGACAGTTGGGTCAGAGCAGGGGATATTACTTTGTGTGCGTGTTTGTGTGTGTTGGGGGGCAGTTGTTTGCTCTGCTATCATTGTGAGGACCAGTTTTGAACTTTCTTTGTAAGGACATGTTCTCCTTCAAGGTTGTTGTTGTTTCAGGCCCACTGTCAGTTAGCTGCAAATGGTACCACAAAGGGTTCTAGTCGGACTGAAATTGTTAGAATGACCATAAGGAGCTTGGTAGCAAATGTTTATAGCTGTTCTCTTTAGCAGTGTAATACATATGTGTTTCTGGTATTTGTGAGTATGCATACTGTACACATTTGTCCTCACATGCAGGTCACTGCAGGCGGACGTCTTTGCGCCTGAATAGGTGACTATAATTTGTGTACCTGTGGCTGGTTCTGCTGCAGTGTGCATGCATATGCTATTTTTAATTTTTTTTTTTTTTTTTGCACGTCAGTGTATTTATTTGTTTTTTGCTTCAATGTCTGTGTATGGCTCTGCATAAATGTGTGTATTGTGTTAGTTCAGCTCCTTGGAGGATGTGACCTGTGTGGGTAAGGACAGTGTTTAGGGAGGTGAATTGGGAGGAGGCCAGCCTTCTCATTAGCAGGGCAGATGTGAGGTCGCTCTGACCAGATTGCTAGCCACTTCCTTAAAAAAACAGCTCTCCAATAGCCTGGCGTGAGACTAATGGGAGGGGGGGGTGGGCAATGGAAATGTCCTGTGTTCCTGACATATTGTGAGTAGCCACCAGACAGGGAAAAGCCAGAAGTCTTAACCTACCTCAGAGGCTACTGGACATGCCCGCCCCGGCCCTCCTCCCTCTCCTTGTCCATGCAACAACATCCTTGTACAAGAACGATGGTCAAAAATAACAGAAGCGGAAGTCTGCAATGAGCTGCTACTTTATCCCCTCTGGACCCCCCCTGGGACAATTAGCAATCCAAACTGAAAGAGCAAGAGACAGAAGGAGCGGGAGGGAGCGAAGGTGGGCGAAGGAGAGAGAAAGGACAGGCATGGAACCAATTTCACCACAATTTTCCTCCCTTTAGAGATGCTTGTTCGTGAAATGATGAGGAGGCCATCAGAACAACAGATTAAGTAATTACAGACCGAAGGCCAAATCATAATCGCTGCTTTCTTTTCATCTCCTTTTCTCTAATGGCAAAGTGGAGATGGCTGCCAGTTTGAGGAGCAGGTGAGGCGAGAACTTGACGACCATGACTGGCTTTCAATGAAATATGAAATGCACGCGCTGCACTTTTTAAGCAATTAACTAAAAATGCTTTTGCACCATCTGTTCTTTAATGTTACAGTCCTATAAGAGGGCATATTTAGCGTGATAGAATTTAATGGGTTAGATTCGATGTAGTGACCGGTAATTAAATACTACAACAAAGAGTCGCTCTGGAGTGGCTGTGGGCACAAAGAGAAATCCTTTTCTTATCTATGCATTATAACCACTTACTCAAGCAGTAAGGGGGAGAAAGGCTGCTTCCTAACAGAGAGTGTGTGTGTGTGTGTGTGTCACCAACTAGGATCAGGTAGACAGGTCACACTGTCAAGCAGGGAGCAAGTGCATGGAAAAGAGGGGTCAAGGGCGAATAAATTGCTCGGCCATTCTTTTTGAGATGACAAACACGTGCTCCTGCCAGAAGGGAACCATTAAAAATAATTTACACAAGCTTTATGTTGGCTGAGCTCTTTTTGATGCAGTGTTTCCCCTGGCAATTATGGCTATGGCGCAGCTCCAGCCATATGGCCAGCCGGGCAGTGGGCCGTGAGGCTCAGGAATACCTGGGTGGTTAATTAAGAGCTGTTGCCAGGGCCATAGGAGGCCAGTCTCAGATCTTCCACACCCCCACCACCGTCTTTGCTAACACTCCTGCTTCCTCCTAGAGCAGACCCTCCACTGTGACCTACTGTTGTCTCTATTCACTCACAAGCAGCAGCCACCAGGGACAGGGAGAGGCCACCGGTAATTATTTGAGATAACATCCCCCAAGTTGAGGTGGGATATGTGAGACAGGAGAAAAACTATGTGCTGCGTTATGTCTGTGTTTTTCTGGATGTGTGCGCATGTGCATGCTTGTGTGACTGTGCGTGGATACTCCAGAGCAAAAAGGTCAACATTTCCACTTTCCTTCTGGAGTGAGTGTAATGCTTCTTCAGAATGGAGGACAACATAGCCTTGCTTTTCATAAATGGCTCATTCTGCATTCAGACATTTACTGTACTCAGCTCTCAGTCACCAGCTCAATTTGAATAAACTATTCTCACTTGTCAGAGTGCACCCACCTCACTTTGGTTGGCATGTACATTTTTTTTCAGTGACTGTAAATGGAAAATATGGATATAAAGCATTGGGCCATTTAACCAAATAAATTGTGATTAAAAGAAAAAAAGTACTGTAATGAATAAGAAAACAGACCCCAAAGAGTGTAGTCACGGCACTCCATGTCTAGAATAATTGAACATCACAGTTGCCAGTTACAGCTCCATGTATATTTCTATTATCATCATATATTATATGATGTGATCAGAGTCCCGGTTGTTAGCATATTTGGAAATTTGCAAAAATAAAAATAAAGTCACAACAACCTCTGTAAATCTTGACGATGTCAAATCAAAATGACTTTCAACTTCTATGACTGGTCTCCTTCGATCTATTGGACTTACGGCGTTATCATGGTTTACCTTGTCATAACATATAGCTTTGACCTTGGCTGAGGTCTTCACAAGCCCTCTATCTACACATATTGATATTCATAAAAGCACTATCACTCTATCAATCTGCTAGACAGAGATCTAATACAGCATAATGAAGCAATAATGAGGAATTTTCTCTTGTTAAAATGTCATTTATGTAATGAATAAAAGATGATGGGTTCAGCTGTCTCTGCTTTGTTCTCAATCAGTCTCTTTTTTTTTTTTTTTCCTGGCCTGTACACTAACAATGGCGTCATTGGCAGACATTGTCCCAATAATCAGCCAAAATTGCTTCATGTTTCCACTGTATAAACAATCATTAGGATGTTGTTTTGTTCATTCGCCTCGCTTGAGCCTTTCATTTGCGAACAGTGGCTGCAACGAAAACACTGACAGCTTCTAATCTAAATCTGTGATAGTTCAGAATGTCCTGATTGTGACAGCATAGCAAGGCAAATACATTTGTGTCTGTGTCTGGGAGTGCATGTGTTTGTGCCATTGTGTGAGTGTGTCAGGAACCCCCTGCTGACTCTCCACCTCATCTCCATATTCCTTTATAGGAAATGTAAATGGATACATGATTATCTTTACACGGACCCAAGCAGGAAATGGGATCCTACCCTTCACTGTGACTAAAGAAGAGAGGGAAATGTTATGGTACACATTATAAATGATATATGCGTGTAGAGTATGGCATCTTTTCCTTGATAACCTCTCCCGTGTGCTTTTACGTGCTCGCTTTTCAACTGAGACTCAGCGAGGTCCCAGCGGCGCAGCGTTCTGTTCCTATACCTCTCTAAACAATAAACAGCATTATCTGCCCGCTTTCACTTTTCAGTTGTTTACACTGACCTGCTATCTTATGGTAATAAATCCCAGTGAGTGAATGAAGGGTGATATACTTGATGCTGAATAATTGGTCATTTTGGTTGCAAGCTCCCCTGCTTCACATTATAGTGATAATGAAGGCCTGCTGAATATGGTGATCCGTGCGTGTGTGCGTCTGCAAGTGTGTCAAATGCACGTCTGTGTGCATCTGTCATCAGTGTGTGTGTGTTGCAGAGGTGTCTCCTGAGTCAGGGATTATTGCTGATAGATTATTTCTTCAGCCCCCTCGTTATCACTGGATCAAACAGACATGTGACCCGCACTTCATCACTCTATTCATCCTCCTCTTAAACTGAGCTCT
Source organism: Echeneis naucrates (assembly GCF_900963305.1). Taxonomy (NCBI): domain Eukaryota; kingdom Metazoa; phylum Chordata; class Actinopteri; order Carangiformes; family Echeneidae; genus Echeneis; species Echeneis naucrates. The sequence continues at coordinate 24,752,176 of NC_042513.1, read as the reverse complement.
GGAGACCTGCAGAAAAGGCTGCTGGAACCAAATATATAGAGCTGGGTTGAGACCGGGGGTCCATAATACTGCTGCACTGGGACCCTTTTGCATAATTATAAGCCCTTGCTAGAGCTGTGTGTAGTATATCTTTACCGGTATTATGAATTTGGTTTTACAGCTCAGAAAACCCAATTCCAAAATGGAGCATGTAGTTGATTTTTAAATCAATTTCCACTCATCTGTATTGTTGTGTTTTGCTGTGGAGTTTTTAAGAAAAGGCTGCTTCAAAGATTATTCTCGTCTCCGCCACACTCGCCTGGCCTCTACTGTCCAGACGCATGTTCCACTTCCTGTTATTATGTGATAGTGTCGTCACCTGTCCTCATTACTAGTTGAAGGACAGGCCCTTTGATGCTCATTAGCGAGCACCCCTGTGTCAGCAATACAGACTAGTCATAGAGAGGTGGTGTGAGCTGCCGCGATGAGAGACTGCGATGTCAGCCAACCTGTGTATACCACGACAGTGGTGACACCCAGCCGGTCTTCCTTTTGTCAGGGGCCCCTAACGAGGTCATCACTGTCCCAGAGACAGGGGTCACCCTTACATTTGACCCCTGTCCCTCCCCGCACTGTAATGTCAACAACTCCTCCCGTCACCTGCCCAGCGGTGTTCCTGCGCCGCTCTCCCTCATTGGCTGGTGGCATGCCGAGCTGTCAAGCAAGTGGGCAGCGTGTGTGGAAATCAAGGTGGGTTGATGTCTTTTAATGAGACAGACGTAGAGCCCCGCTAATGTCCCCGCCCTCGTTAGGCAGGACCCAGCTGCAGCCTGTCAGCCTCCTTGTTAAGCTCAGCCCTGGTAGGACGGGCCAGGCAGGGCAATATGGCCGTCGCTCTGCCTGTCTGTCTATCACTTGGTCGGGTTCTCGCCTCTTCTCTCCCCTTGGTGGACCTTAGTCTCCTGGGTGGAAGGAAAGCTCTGTCTGCCTGATGGCATGGTGCTGTATGTCAGGGCTGTACTCCGCTGCTTCCCCTGGATCCTGGGAGGTGGTTGGCTAATGATCCACCAACAGGGCTTTGGGGCGCTCCACGGCATTTTGTTTCCTGATTAGAATGCAGCAGCGGCCTTTGTCAACAGCGATGTCAGCCGCTGTAAGGACAAAGCATTGTTACCAGGAGCATAATTAAATCTGTTTCCAGTGAATCTGCCACCTGTGTTGACCAGGCAGTCAGGGATTCAGAGATGTTTCTTCACCTCCCACTCTGAGTTTTCTGTGTTTATTCTCTGCCTCCTCCTACAGCTGCATTTGTTGCTAATATATGGAGCCAGCGACATAGCAGAGAGGATAGAGTTTTGTTTTCCTCTGTATCATGCAGGCGGCAGCAAACACAAATTAGAAAATTTATCTTTGCTTTCGCTGAGCTCCTTTTTCCTCAGCTGGAGACGACTGTATCAAAGTCCAGAATTTAACAAGTTAACTAGAATCAAACTGCCATCAATTACATTTTAAAATTTGCCTTTTTTTTTTTTTGTTTCTATCTATTAATTATTATAATACATGTGTTATTCGTCTATCGTAACCTCGTTATAAAAGACTACAGTTATCTGTCTCATCAAATATAAAGTGACATGTAAGCCCGAGCTAACCAGACCATTAAAAGCAATAGCAGTCCCCAGGATATGGACTGGTCAGAAATTAATTGGCCCCATGGCTGTTTGAAAGCGCAGAGAAAACAACTCCATGGAGTGTATCAGGATTTCCCACATAAAATACGTCAATTTTCCCCCACTCAAGCCAGTCGAGCAATAATGACCCCATGGTGCTATAGAGTGGTGTGACAACACAAATGACACTACACTGTGTGCTAATGACATGGGATGTAGTCGCTGGGTAAACATGGCAATTAAACAACAGTCTCAGACTGAGTGGAGCACACATCGAACCTTCATAGACCCCATTGTGTCTTTGTCTTAGCTCTCTCTCTCGCTCTCTCTCTCTCTGGAAGACATTTGCATGCTGGAGGCATAATTGGCTGGTCTCATGGTGGCGGTGGCAGCATTCCTAGAACGAGGACATCTCAATGCACCTCACACGTCCTCACTGTCACAAGACTCGCTGCTGAAAGCCTTACTGACACAAACACAGCAACACAGAACGCTCCCACAATGGCAGCCATGTCTGCTCCCACTCAAACTACACCCTGTGACAAGAAGGAGCTGAACTAAGCACATTTCTCTTCCCCCCCTTGCAGTTTCCAAAGTTCAGGATTACCGTCAGCATGCAGGAGCTCTGCTGGAGAAGTTTTTTTGCTCCCTGAGAAGCCTGTGTGAGTTTTTTTTTTTTTTTTTTTTTGGGGGGGGGGGGGGTGACAGCCTAGCTGTAGCTTTTTGCTGCAGGAAACTCATGTTGAGTCTGAGAATGTAGGCACATTTGAACATGCAGCAACTTATAAGTGGCACATTTATGCAAGATGGACTAGATTCAAATCTCATGTCATTAGGAGTGTAGCACACCCATGTATTATGTATAAAATCTAACATATGGCAAATTTTGTTTCCTCTACAACCCCGGAGAGCGATCACCATCCATTATCACAAATACACATTTCTTCATCTTTAAATCAATCATCGAGCAGATTAGTACAACTATGCGTGGTTAGCCACAGGTGACACTACAGTGTGCCACTGTGGCCAACACTTGCTCGTCACATTGATAGAGCACCCCCGCCAGAGCCTTATTTCATTCACCCGTGGAACAATTAGCAATGCTGAGCAGTTTTGCAATTAACAGCCTCATAACTGTCACATGCCCCAATTTTAAATCAGCAGGAGTAATATCTGTTTTAGAGCAAAGTTTAATTACAAAGTAAAGCATTTGCATTACAGCCATTACCATTTTTAAATGACATTATTACTTTGTTCATTTAGCAAAAAAAAAAAAAAAAAAATAGGCCTTTCTGTGAAGAGTTGCCTGTCCTTGTCATACTTGCGTGGGTTTCGTCCAGGTACATACATGTTTAGGTTAATTGGTTAAAAAAAAAAAAAAAAATTCTACTACCTCTCTGTGGTGCAAGAGATTCATTTTGGCAGGGTTTGTGTGTAACTGTCACACTCGCACAGAGAAATTACACAAAATCTGATAACAATGCATTCAAAGATTGGCTTCACCCCTGAGTGGTGATAGAGAAATAAAGTTTTTAGGTGACTGAATGAATGACTGCCAGTGCCACAGGAATAGCATTCACTTCAGACTTGACATTCTCCATCAAACTGCAGCATACTCTTGTGAACAAACAGTCTGTCTAAAACTCTAAATGGGCTCAGTCAAAATGGATGCTAGGGCCCAGTCAAGGCTTAAATCATCTCTCTGTGGAGCTCAAAAGAGAAGCGTCGAAGCCAGAAAATAGAGGAGCCGGGCTGATGGAATCTGGCGCAAACACATTCCCACCTTTCCAATCTTATTTTCGTCTCTCGCCTTCTGCCTGGTTCCCTTGCAGGGGCTTAGTGTACTTTTTGTGTCCCACTGCGTACAAAGTCTATCAGAATGCATTTGTTTCAGGGAGCCCCCATTCACTTTCAAAGGGTTAAACAGACCATTCACCAGCCTGTCAACATTCCCTGGCCCGCCTCGCAAAAAAGTCTGCTCGAGTTTTGTTCCCGATCAACACTTGTCTCCTCGGCCCGTTGTTGCTCGCGTCGTGTAATATCCATGACAATCGTGTTGGGCTTTTCAGGGGGCTCTGTAGCACCCATTCTGTGGGGCCACTTTCAGGCCATAAAGAGCTTTATTTGTGTGGATTTGAAAGAGTCATGTGAAGTGCCCTTAGGCTGGAATCCTCTTCAGCGGGTCACCACTGTCTCAATGGGCTTCACACTCACAGACAGCCATCAGTACTGCCCTCACGTTCTTATGAAGCAACATCAACGCCACTGCTGCAAGAGTTCTGAAAGTCCTCTGAATGCTCACTACAGGCAGAGGGGGAGTGGGGGGAGCAGAAGAGGATACAGGGCGATTGCAGGCTGAGGAGACCAGCCCGGGGAGGGAGACAACAGCCTGTGGGAGGGGTGAAGAGCAAAAGTGAAGGAAGGGAACATTTCTGGCCTTGGATGGGAATGATATGGACAGATTTCCAAGCTCTTGACTTTCGCTGGGCTTCTGATATTATTAATGTCGGGATCCCTTTTTGGGTCTCTCTGACCCACCTGCCTGAAGTGCGTGGACTCTCATACAAACCAGAGCCGGGGCGTGGGAAGTAAGGGAGGTCCAACGGCAAATCCATTTTCATGGACCATATGGAAATTCTGTTGTGTGCGGCGCGGACACGTTAGATAGCGGTGACCTTAACGGCCAAGTGTGTGTATGCTGAATGGTAAACAGTGTGGAGGGGGGCGTCACCCTGACCCGCGGCATATGGGTATCCATTCTGAAGGAGGGCTTTCACAAACACAGCCATGCTGCCAGGCAGGCCCTGGGGACTTTGATTTGTTAATGAATTGCTCTATTGACTTGCATCTTCGCTTGCTTCATTAGAAGATACCAAAAACACTCCCTGTCCCCCCCCACCCCTCCTCTTTATTTTATTCCACCCTGATCTCATGCACAGAGACGATGTGGGCGGCGGGGGTGGGGGGGGCTGCATTACAGAATGCTATTGTATGTTTGACTTAAATCTTCAGGCTTGTCATCTGTTTTTCCCCCCTCTTCTGTGGCTTCCATTCTTAAGCCCATCTAATTTGTATTGTGGCAATTTAAGACAACTCTTCAGTGCTCAGTGATGCAAGAGAACAAACCTAATGCCCCGCTCCCCCGCCTCCGCGTCTCACCCCCCCCACCACCCTCAACCCCACATCTCAGGCAGGCCATGGCCCAGGACCAGCCTCCTCTAAATCTATTTCCCAGTCCCTCCCCAGGCCTCATTACCATGTGGAGACAATAATGGTTTTGTCAGGACGATACCTGCTTTACAAGTAGCAGATTATTGTGTCCCGCCAGTGTTAACACAACAAGTACAAGCCCTCTGTCTGTGGCCATTCCACCGGCTGTCAGCACTCATCCATAATGGCAGTGTCACACCATAACACACGGCACACAAAGATGTGTGACCCTCCAGCTACATGCACAAAGACATACAGCTCTGAAAGACTTACACAACATATGGCTACAGCATTATGGCCCTTGGTTCTTCCACAACCCACCCCAGAGCCAAAAACTTCCTGCCCTTTGTCCAGAAAATGTGTTGCCTGCGGTTGCTAGGCCACACAGTGCCATGGTTGTGCACCAATTACACCATACTTTACCAGGAGTGCCATCTGCATGCCAAATGGGCCATTCTGTCTGGGCATTCTGGTGCGATAGGTGTGAATTTTACGGGCCTAAGAGTGTATTAAAGACAGCATGAGTCTTGTGTTTGTGTGTTCAGTTTTTTGTTTTTTTTCCTTTTCTCTTCACACATTTTGTGCACAAGTGTCTCTTTCCCCTTGCATCTATGCAGGCATGTAAATGTGACGTTAAACATAAAGTATAGCTTTTACACAGCAAGTGTGCGGGTCACTACTGCCAAGAGAAAACAAAAGCAAATTAAGGAAAGAAAACTGTTCCCTATCTAATCATGTTGAACTTCCAGTGGCATCAGGATACAAATGTGTGTTTTACAGTGGCTGAAGGCTTTTATGTGTCTGTGTCTCAGAGGCTCTATTGACAATGCCTCATGCTTACATCATCATTGAAGGACATAAGAGGAAATGTAGCGTGCTTTGACAGTCTTTTATTCCTGTAGCAGGCATTAGGAGTCATCACAGGAATTGTGATTCTGTATTTTTTTTTTTTCTTTGAAGGAAACTGCTGATATTTTTAGAAAAAAAAATCTAATGACGTTTGTTCTGTTTGTGTTAGTGCTTCATTTGTAAAATTGGTAATGTTCCAAAGACACACACACAAAAAGTGTTTCCTGACTGATTGATGTTAATCTCTGTATTGAAACAGTATATGTCAGCGGCAGCAAAGAGGTGAACTTATTTAACTTATGAATACCGGCCAGCTGAGGGAACTTCCTGTGCCTGTATATGTGAGGAGGTAGTGGGTCAGCTGGAGGAACTTCCTGCCCTCTGCGGAGTGGTGGACGCCTGCTGTGTGGGTACAACATGGCAGGCCAGGTCTATTGTCTGCAAAGAGGATGTGCTCCGGCGTTGTCTCGGCTGTGGGCCGGGACACGCTGCGTATGACGCACAAACACTCTCACTGGCTAAACCCAAAGAGTCAGGGTGGAGCATGCGGCCCTCGCTGTGACTTGTGGCCTGGCATGGTGAGATTGTGCCCAGTGGTGGGCGGAGGCTTCGTTTATATCACCAGTAAAAGCTCACTTTTTAAAAATCTTTTTTTGGGTGTTTTGCCACACAAAGTGTTGCACAAAAGCGTCTACCCTGATATTTGCTCAAATCTAACTTTAATGTTTTGGAAAATTGAATTTATAATGTTATTTTTGTTTGTTTGCCTTTTTTCATTCCAACTAGCTAAATTAGCTGCCCTTTACTGAACCTGTCATAAATTACTGTTTGCCTTCATATAGTTGTTTGGAAGTCTTTCACAATGTTTTATTTATTTTTTTTTTTTATGTCTATTGGCGGGTAGGGGGATAAAACTTTTGAATAACAGAGAGGTTGTTTTTTCCTTAACTTTCCAACTCTTGGCTTTGACACTGCCATATGTGCAGGTTGCCACATGGCTGTTGACCTGGGGCTGAGGGTAGTCACACGGGCATGGCACAGAGCGGGAGGTGAGCTAAGGTCAATAACGGTTCTGGTGGATTCAGGCTGTCAGGGCTGTCATGACAGGTATTGTCATTTTCTCTAGTTGAAGTGTTTTCTTCATAGCTATGTTCATTAAATTAGTTTCGAAGAACAAAATATACATGAATAATGTTCGTACACAATACATATAATCTGAAATGTTGTAAAATGGAGCTGCTGGAAATATTAATGTGCCATTTCAGATACACAGCAGGTGAAATAAGTAAATGTTTAGTTGATGATGATGATGATGATATTAACATCGTGATATTATACTTTATTGTGAGCTCAAAGTAATTTCTGATTAGTGAACTTCGTTGTTTTTTCTCAACGTGTCGGTTCTTTTTAAACCAACCATTGTATTTGAAATTATTTTGACAGTTTTTTTCAAATGTAATTTAAACAAATTTTATAGGCAGAGTGATGGAGTCTGAGCAGCCTTTCTTCTTCTCACCATCCATAGTGAAATCAACCACTCAGAAAATTGTCAGAAAGTTAGGTTTTGCATTTTGGCCATCGTTACACAGCTTGTTAAAGAAACACTGATAATCATCATTGCCAATGCAGAATAAACTTGACTAAGTGGAAGTTTATTTTTCCTAAAACAGTCATACAGTGGTGTGAAGTGTCAGTTGTTAATGGAAAAGAAAAGCGAATTTTTATTCCAGAAAATCCAACATTTTGGAGATGTAATGCCTTCTCTTTTGGATGAATGTTGGGTTTATATCTGATGCGGACATTTTTGAGACTTCAGCTTTACTATGACATTCAGGGTCAGCATGCATTAAAAGAAAACTTGTAATAAAATTAATTCATGCATGTTGAAGAAAATGCACCTTTCATAAGAAACGGTTCATGTTCACACCGTGAGTAGTGATAGGTACTGACAGCCTACACTCGATGTTTATACAGTAAACGGAGGCTATGTGAGTTTAGACAGAATGGAAACATTCACCAAACACTAAGAACAATTAGGCAGGCAGAATGATGGAGAGAGACAGAGCTAAGCCACTCGATGGGGGCAGTCATTTCTCCAGAGCTGCATCAGAAACAGTTGGATTTCATTTCACATGCTGCTGTGCTCGGAGGAATCTCAATATTTATCCAGTTTGTCTAGCCATGGCACCTGCTGGGGGAGACATTAGTCATTTGTAAGTATTAACATGGGCTTCCCCTCCTTCCCTCATCTTCTCTGTCTGTCTCTCTCTCTCTCCCCTTGCCCCCCCCCTGCACTCTCACTCCCTCCCTCTGTGAGTACACTGTCAGTCATGTTGTAGCCTTTTAAATGTCATCCACTTACTGCGGAGAGCAGTCGCCCCACTTGACAGTTTTATTGGGAGACGTTGTGATGACGGTGATGTGTGAGAAAGTGTGTGTGTGAGGGAGAGAGAGAGAGAGAGAGAGAGAGGGGTAGAACCGGGGGAGGCATCACTGAGTCAAATCAAATTAGAATAATCAGAGTGATGTGATTAATAGGAGTGCCATTGTGGGGTAATCATGCACAGCGATCATCACTGCGGTGGACTTCAAATTAGCGTGCCCTGCAGTGAGGCTTTGATCTGGCAAGCATCAAATAAAGCTGGGCGTCAGGTTGTCACTTACTTAAAGTACACCTTCGCCTTGACGTCTTTTCGCCACACTAAAAATAGAGACGGAAACAAAACGTGACAAAAGGCAGAGGTAGAGTCGACAAATGATCATGACTGTGTGGCACCTGCTACAGTGAGCCACTCAGGAAGATCTACATTTCAATTTCTTAAGGTGGACTTACAATCCTTAGCGGTGAGGTAAGAGACGGCGCTTGAGCACTAGAAAGGAAGACATCAAAGTGACATTAGCCCCTGTGACTTCTTTTCAGGTGTCTGTCTGTCAGACACAGCTGTGGTTGAGACACTGCTGCAGAAATCGCCCAAGGAATTATTCCTCCAGTCTCTTTCTTTGTAATTGTCCTGACTTTTCTGCAAAACATCTGGATGAGTTTTGGATCGCGTATATGCTACATCCTCTTTCTGTCAGGGGAGTGCTTATTAATCAGAATGAGCTGGATGGGAAAGGATGGTCACACATTTTGCTGCAGCTGTGGTGAAAAGAGGACATGTAGCCAAAGAAGGCCTCAACCCTGATGTGTCAGAGGAAAAATATAACTTAGAGAGACAAAAGAAAAAGAGACATTCAGGAGCTGTCACAAAACGTGTAAGTTGAGTTTGTGAAAGCTCAAGTGTCAGACTGTGCTCGGTCTCCGAAACACAGAGCTCGCCTCTCCCCCCGCTACAGGAATACTGACATTTTCATTAAAAGGTCACCAATCTTTTCATGTATTCACCTCAGCTTTTAATGTGAATGGAAAGGTGAGCAAGAGAATGAAGAGAAGAGAAGCGAGTGAGAGGAAGGGAGAGAGAAAGAGGGCAGGACTTAGACATGGACAGAGGTGAGAAAGGACTCTGAGAGATACAAGATCAAAAAGAGAAAAAGACCAAGGAAATGAGTTTTTAGACCGAGCTCAGAGCTGTGAGGTACATATCCACAGTTCTTATCTCTCTCGCTCTCACATACACACACACACAGCTTTGAATTATTACACTGAAATGTATACGCACAGTTGACTGTCCTTATAGCTCATAGTCTTTGTGTGAGCTGTCTATAAGGTTCTGCTGTCCTTGCGATATGTTGACGTTAATACTGAAGTTGACCCCTAAATTGGGCACCAAAACAAAGTGCCCTATGTTAATCAAAATGATTTTGACTGTGAGCGAGCGAACCGGCATTATTCACCATCATCAGTTTCACTTACTTCAAGGTTGTTTATAATGCTCCTCATAAAAAGGACAGACTCAAACAAGCAATATTAATGGCAAGCCAATGAACCATGAGACTGTGCATTTAAATCAGCATTTATATGTAAAATAATTCACAATTAGTATGTGAGGATATCCATTACTAAGTTAATACTTTGAAATAAATGCCAAAATAAAAGGAGGCCTTTTAGTTCTCTAATTTACTATGTCGACCGCATGAAGTTAAAAGATGCCCCCATTTAGCTGTTTAAATGAGGATGTAGAAAATTTTCCTCTGAAAATGGATTAAAATAATTTGGTGAGAATAATCATTTAAATACCAATAAGGACCCAGAGTGTATCTATTGAGCATAAAATAATTTCAAGTATAAATTAAATAGCTTATTACTGGCTTTCATTTCCTTGAGGGACGCGTCTGCACTCCTTTTTTCTCAGCCCCCTTGGTAGATGGGGTAATTTTCTTTGGAGGCTGGTGGAATAAGCGCCGCGTGGCCGCGTGTTCAGCAGGGAAAGTACATGAAAGTCTCCTGTTTTACACAGTGGATCTCATTCTCCATGCTGTCCATATTTCTGTCTGTCTATCTTGAGACTAGTGCTAAAGCTCCTTAGTCTAACGGTGTTAGAAGAGTAAAAGAGACCTCGTAACTGTGTCTCAATGCGACTCTCAGGAATAAATCCAAGTCTAATCTTTTATGCCTTACCTGTCAGAAATCCTTCACTCAGTGCAGCCCTGCATTCCTTTACACATTGTCAATATGTCAGAGAATTGCTGAGATAGGTTAATTTCAACACCTGTCAGCTGATACGGTCTCCGAAATGAAGTTGTGCAATAGAATGGCCTGGGAATGTTTCCATGCTGGAATGCAGTGTTTGGTGACTGAAGGGAGTGAAGCAGGGGGTGGACGGGTCCTGGCTTTGGCGGCGTGACGTCAGTGTGGTGGCATGGCAGAAGGCTGAGGGCCTGCTTGGCCCTGACAGCTGCGTTTGCCCACAGTAATGCACCCTGCCGGCCGGGGCCAAGGCCTCTCTCCTGCTGTCAGCACACCGATCGGCTTTCATGGATCATCTCTTATCTGCCGAATCTGTCATTGCAGAGTAGGGCTCCTTTTGGGGGGCTTTAAACCGTGCTGCCATGGTTCACAGGCTCCAAGCCCCCCTTATGGATACTTTGCTCTCTTTTTCTTCCTCTCTCGTTGTCTTTTCCAATCCATGTCCTGCTCTCTTTCCTTCTTTGTCACTCCATCTCGCTCTCAGTTGCTCGCCCTCAGTGAGGACAGTCCCTCACTGTCATTCCATTTTTGTCTCTCTGCCGTTTGTTTACGAGCGAGAGCTAACCTGAGAGGCAGGGTATTCGAGCTGGGGGGGGCAGTGTGTGTAAGGGGGGGGGGGGGTTGGTAGATAGTCACAGTGTTTAGGAATAAGGGAGGGTTCTGGGAGGGAAGAGGGTTTTGTTTGTTTGGACAGATGCACAGGCCCATCTCTGAACTTCTGTCAGTGATCAAAGGAGCCGATGATGTAGAACAGATTCATGGGCCATGTCTTATCAGCCCTTGCTGCGGCCCTCATCCATCATCCTGAGCCCTCGTCCGTCTCATTCCGATGACGGCACCCTAAACAAGGTGCATTAATCACTGCCACTCCCTTCTTCGGCCAGGTGGCCTCACACCCTCCAGACATCCAGGATCAGGGGGCTGAGGGTGTACCCAGCGCCGACCCCAAGCCCCCCGGGGCAGCTTTACTCTCTGGGCTTGCTCCTTTTCCACCACCAGCCTCTAGCACTCTTTCAACAGGTCTGAAAAGCTCTTCCGGGAATTTAGTCGCTTAAAAGCAGACGGGCCATTTTAGTCAAGTGTTACAAATGCTGGATACACAGGCAGATGTAGATGTATGCATCTACACACACACACTCTAATGCAGAATGCATCTGGTGGCCTCTTTGGCGTTAATATCTTTCAGTATATATGTGCTCTTGCTGCGGTTACCTTCGGTCACCGGCATCCCCCATTATTGATTTCAAATGGAAAGTGAGTCATTGCGCTTGTAGAGGATGAAGGGGAAAACGGCTTAAGTGGTTCCTTTGTGTCAGCAGGTTAAGCAAAGCGTTTCACACAGGCTTTTACAGCTAGAGATAGTGCCTTTGTGCCTGAAAAGACTCAACTTAAAACAAATGCCAAAAGTGACACCAAAGGGTAATGGCTACACACAAAATGAGGTGTGTCTAAGGAAAGGCGCTTTTGTCACGCCAGGCTGTACTCTCCTTCAAAAGTTTCAGAGGTGAAAGTAAGACTTTATTACAGAGTTTGTGGGTTCAAGATAAAATGAGCTATGTCTAGTGCCTGAATTACTTCACAGTGCTTTTAATACACAGATCAATGATGTTTGAATTGAGGAACTGATAAGATCTTGGAAGGGCCCAGAACCGAGCATGTATACGCATGAATTATTAACCAGTACTTAATAAGAACACTTTAAAACTGAGAGAAGTGCATGACAACAGGAGTGGTTGTTCTCTTCTTTGCCATACATGCGACCCCACTGAACACTTTCATATGTTCTTTGAAAGGTTTGTTGTAATATAGGTTAGCAACAGTGACCTCAGCAAATTACCATTATATTGGTGGCCATGCTGGGCTCCGAGGGGTGGTTATAGCAGTCTGGGAATGAGGTCAGAAAGGTCAAGTGCCAAAGCATACTGTCATGGAATACAGAGCCAAACGATGGAGCATGTGCGGTTGAAGAGACTAGCAGATGCAGAAGTAGGCGAAGAAAAGAAAAATAGATAAAACGAGGCGGACGCATACAAAGTCATTTCTAGGGTGAGATCTTCAGTAAACAGATGTTGACAGACAGACTACAGGTTCATCCCAAGGTGAGGAGACGTAAACACTTGAGGAAGCCATTTCTGTGATGACGGGACATTGAAGACATTCAGACAAGGCTGGCTGTGCCGGTAATGAAAGCACCTATCAGCCAACTCAATATTTCGTTCATATTTTCCCATATATGTCAGCAGAGTTGCATAACCTTGCTGTTGTCCTTGACCTCTGAACTGTTAATAAGCCTATTTGTTAAAATTACATTGGCAGGCAGCATAAGCTCGGTCCCCCAATCCCTCAGAGCAGAAGTCAGTTATCCCCCCTCTCAGCTCATTTGGCAGAGGTGAGGGGATATCACTCTGACTGCTGTGACAGCTCTACTTTAGCATATTCATGACAAGTAGAGTCTCATTTCACAGGTGTATTAAAATACCCCTAACCCCTTTCTCATAGGGAGCCTCGCCTCACGCGGCAATGGCTAGACGCCACGCATGAAAATCGATGGGGAAAATATGTAGAAATGTAAGCATGCATCAGAGGCCGGGTCAAGAACCTAATTTCACAGTGACACCGGGGGTAATTTGGCTCTAGAAATGTTTGTCAATTCGCCATTCATTTGAGCAGGCATGGCATTGTGAGGCCCCCGATGTGAGTGCAAGGTGGCCAACCTGAACGCCTGTATTTATGGTGCACTTTTGTGAATACATTACGCCTGTCACAATGAAATAAGTGACATACTTACATGCTGCGAGGAGTAAGTCCAAAGGGTTGAGCACCGGGCGCGGGAGAGATAAGAAGAGAGGTAATTAGTACATTCATCTTTTTTATGATATCATTTTTCAGACATATATGATCACAATGTAAATTAGAAATAAGGAGGGACCTGCAGAAAATGGAATTCATTTGGAGCAGGTCAATCGCCCTACAATAGCGGTGCTGGGAGGCCAGGTGTAATTTACGGTGACGCTTGGCCCTCTCTCTCTCCTGCCATGCACCTGGCAGAGTCTGATACCCTGCTGCTCCTCACAGCTGCTGGGCCTCCTCTCCCACAGATAACACTCTCATCTCCAAATGAGATTCATTTACCGCACAGGAAAAAGGAGGAAAAGAAAAGGGTGAAGAGAGGAGACAAACCTGCTTTCCCTTTCTCCTTTTTTTTTTTTTTCTTTTTTTGCACCATCTTTCTGTCTCCCTCTCTTGTGATTCAGTACTAAGCACTTACTGTGATGGAATTCTATGGATTATTGATTTTTGATTTGGTTTTTGTGCTCGGCAGATGCCCCCCGTTTTAGCAGAGCCATTACCTCCGTAACGATTAGAAACAAAAAGTTAATTATGTAATTATAAAGCCAATAACAGCCTGCGCCGGTTTACCCTGCTTTAGTCGGTTTAAACATTATCTCCTGTGTGCACATCATAACAGGCGGAATGTGAGGAGAGGAGATTAACGCCTTGGAAAGCAGATGCGGAATTTAATTCTCCAGTCCATGGCTGCCTGGGAAACCATTAAGTAATCACAACATTCTCCCTCGATTAAATTCACGGCTGCCACTTTGCACACAATGGGAAGGGGGAAGAAGAGGTGCCTGCAAAAGCTCTCCCATTTTTATTGACTGTAACGTCAGTCCCTGCCTGCAGGCACAGATGAATAAAACTGTTAAATAGGGTGCCTCAATCTGTCAGAAAATGAAAAGTTTGAGTGGGAAAAAATAAAATCTAAGTAAAATAAAAGGAGGGGGCATGTTGCGATGTGTTAGGCCCGATAAAGCTCACTCAGAGCGAGTGGAATAAATGGGGGAGCAAAAAGATGCACTTGATATTTCCCCATTATTTTCAGTCATTTTACTCCACCGCAAATGATTTTTGTCCCCAGCAGCTACAGATAAGGTTGACGGAGAGAGAGGAAGTGGCTGAATTGGACTTTTAAATGGATTAAACACACATACAGAGGCACACCAACACAGGCCTACTTTGTGTGGGCATGCCCGCACACATGCAAGTGAAACACACACATGTATTGACAACCTAGGATGCATACAGTACGTGTGACTAATTACTTATGGATGGGTATGTGAGGAATTAATATGGCCTTGAAATGATATTTATTTGATGTTACGCAGTGAAGTCGGTTAAAACAGCCCTTGAGGGATAGAGGTCAAGGGGGCGGTCTCCTTCTATAAACGAGCACTTAAGGGCAGAGAGAGGGTCCTGCTCTGATTAATTGGATAATTCATTAGTTTGGTTAAGACGTTTAGTGAGATGGGTGAGACGAGGGCCTATAACCCGAGGGCTCGGCAGAGCAGTACGCAACAGACGAGCAGGAATACTGTGGCTAATGCAAGATAACAACATCAAATGAACTGTGAACAAATACACATCTGCACAGCCATGAGCCAGCGTGGCTGAGCTTCCAAGAAAAATGAGCAGCCAACAAAGGCTGCACATCCACAAACGCTCCTTTCATATTACATATGCCCACACATGTAAGGAACTGCGGCACGGCAAACAGTGATGGGCGTGTTTTCAGGTTGCATATTGACAGGTATTAATCCTACATGGAAGCTCAGGTATGCGTTATTGACTGCGCTGCTGAATGGGGAGCTTGTATGTTAAAGGGCAGTTCCTCATAGAGTATTTAGATAAGCTTAACTTCAAAGTGCCTGCCATCATCTGTCATGCTCTTTGGGTTATCAGGCTGTAAGGAGCTCGAGCTCTGGTCTAAGTGCCTGATTGCTGAGCAGTACAGACATGTGTACATGTGTTGTGTGTAAATATGACACTGTTTTTTCATGGCTATATTTACACATGCTGCTTTAAAAGTACTGACCTGAATGTCTGGAAATCCTACTCAGAAATCCGACACACATTTACAGGCACGCACTCACACCTGCACATGCACTCACTAACACACCACGCTTCTTTTCAGACCCATACAGGGCCCAGTGTGAGTGCCAGCCTGTTGCTATACTCCCCTCCACTCCTGTCCATCAGTTTCTTCCCGGGGGCCCCTGGTTGTACCCCCGGGGGCCTGGGGCCTGTGCTTCCCCAGTCTCTCTCCACTCAGCGTAAATGCCAGGATCAGGTTTGGGAAAGGCAGCAGTTTTTTTGTGTACAGTGGACAGCTGGTACATTCCAGATAACAGCTGAATTTAAAGTGAGTACAAAGGCAGCAAGCATGGGCTTCCTCTTTGTCTGTGCTTTCCTATTGATGAGCTTCTCATTTAGGCCCAAATGGTTTGTTTCTACAAGCATCCTCACAATATCATAACAGCACTGGCAGAGAACGGCAGGCGCTGTGTCTGGTTCCTGTTCAGACCTGTTAAGCCTTTTCAAAGCGCCTGTGTAACACCGGATACTGAATGGACAAACTGGGATGATAAATTTGAATACAGATGTTAAAAAAAAAAAAATGCTCGTCAGTGAAGTTGTTGCTTAGAGCTTTGCGACGGCAGATATTTGCAGATTTGCCAGGAATGCTTCAAATGAAAGATCTTATATTCATTAACAAATTAATAAATGAGTGCCATTTCCCATATCCGTTATGTAAGTAGAAGTTAATCTTCATTCAGTAAGAAAAAACAAAAGTGCAACGATGAAAGCTATTTTCAGCTGTTTTTCAGCTTTATACAGCAATATGATGACCAGAGCAGACATTCTCTATCTCTCAGCACCCCTGTAGTTTGGTTCAAACAGCCCCCCTCATGACCAAAACCTCTGCTGAGTTCGCCTGAAACACTTGGTCCCATCGCTCCATGTCACAGGGATCTGTCCAGCCAAAGCGAGATGACATTTCTCTGAGACATCCTGAGCTAATTACACTACAGATACTTGAGCATGTACACATCTGTAGCAGACTTGGGACAGAGTATCCAGTTGAGTGATTGATGAGCTCCAGGAGGAGAGGAAACACACAGCTAAACACACACACACCAAAAACAAACAACCAACCAACAACCGCATGTTGCCTTTGACTAACTCAAAAACATGCACTCAAGAATACATACTCAATATGGCTACATACACAAGCAAGCGCACTCACAACACATAATGTGCACAAACCAAGCATGTGACACCAAGAATTCACTTTCTCTAAAAAGCCGAATTCCTCCTTGAGTCCCTTTTGAACCAGGTCAAAGCCCCCACCCACAAACCCCAGCAGAAAGGATGGGAAAACTAATGACTACAATAGAGTGTTTGCATTTTTCTTGGGCCCTGAAAAACACAAAGAACAAGGCCTGTGACAAGCTCCATTATTTGGTTGCTCTGCCAGTAAGGAGACAGCTCCTGCTGGAGAGATGAAAGTGGGGGGTGTGGGATAGGGAGGACAGGAGAATAGAGAGCGTGAGGGTGTGGGTGGGGGGGTTATGTGTGTGGGGTGTCAAGAGGGCCACGGAGATGGCAGGTGATGAGCACGGTCCCGCCCTCGCTGCCATAACCCATGTCGCGTGGAGCTACGGGCCCATCAACACAAAGACAAATTATCGCAGGGGGAATTTCACGGACAGGAAGAATCTGTCACCTAGTGGAACCCTCCCTCTTAGGGACTTCACACAGCCATTATGAGCTTCTTTAAGGAGGGAAAATTCACTGAGAGGCCACCGTCCACCACCCCCAGTCCCAAGATGGATGTGAAGGAGGAGGTGCGGGTCATAAGTTAGAGCAAAGTTGTTTTGCTTTTACTTGATTTTATGCTGTCGGAAGAAAAACTCTCGAGACGATTAATCTGGCGTTATTTTTTTTTTGCAGTTTCTATTTCATATTTCAGGATGTTACTGAGAGGCCATGGACAAAATCAATATAGTAAGAGACTGACTGGCAAAATAAATAAATAACAGCTGATGTTATTTAAAGCCACTGCAATGGGAATTTACACATTTATGTCTTGTCCGCTATATTTAATGTCCCATTAAGTTAAAATCAACCATGCAAGTAGTTGGAAATAAAGATCTGCAGAGGCTGGGCAGCTTCTGTGTGCACTTAAATTTGGTAAAATGACCTCGCCATCCTGCAGCGAGCATGAGGATGTCAGCTTTCTCATTGCTTCTGGTGTTGGCACACAGCCTCAGAGAACTTGGACTGTTCCCAGCAAAAAAAATCCTGCAATAATAAATAATACCTCTCAATTGGGTATTATGTGTGCTTAGAGAGTTAGATTTATAAATTAAAGCTTTGTGTTTAATTGGCAACTCCCTGTGAGAGTTAACAGTGTGTTGAATGTGCTCTTCATGGATAAACTTTGCATTAAGCCTGTAGATACACAAGCAACATTTGTTGGGAAACGCGGGCAAATACATGATGTCAGACATTGTAAAGAAAGGCTGTTCCAACAGGAGGGCTGCAAGTGGTGATAAATGTTTGATTCATTTGGGATATTAAAGTGCTCAATATTAGGCTTTTTCTTTCACCCCAAATTAAAATGTGAGAACAAGAGGCCTCTTAACACCAGCAAGAACTTCCACTCCCATGTTCAACATACACATCACATTGGTAATATTGAAAGCCCCAAAGAAAACAAAACATGAAAACTGCCCATGTCGAGATAAATTTCACCCGAAAGTTTGGGATGCAACATTTTGTTGTTTTTGTTGTTGCTGCTGCTCCTGCAATGTTTCTGTCATGAGGAAATTAGTGCAGCTCATTCAGCCACAATCATCTTCTTTGAAACTGAATACTGAACATAGCTGTATAGCAACATCCAATAAAATCATTCGG